>NC_056750.1:535507564-535710064 GCF_019279795.1 Protopterus annectens
AACATGCACGCATAGTCACTGCATGTACCACTTGGACATCTGGGGTTGGTGTACACCTAATTATGTCAATTTGTATGTGCAGTACACTACAGCAGTTACTCTCACACTACACTCACATGGAAGACTCTGTTAGTTTACAACTTGATGGGTCCAGTTAATGGTATGTCCATGTGATGTTTACTGGCTGTACCCAGCACTGGGTATGTATATCACAATTAGGTACACCTGAGCAATTTGCTACACCTTCATACGACCGCGGATGGCATGCCGGGGTGACTAATGCCTGTCATGGGTACATCCCCTGCCTTGACACTACATCCATGATTACATTTTTGTGGGAGCCCTCAGTAACGCAGTGGGTAATCCGTGATGACTGTGTGTAGGACAGTGCTTACACACATGTGCTCCCACGATTGCCTCTGCTCCAATGCGGCAGTTGCTTACTCAATGTTGTGGCGATGGGTGTCACTGTTTGCCCCGTTTGGTGTTTTGCCTCTGACAATCGGGCATGTACCTACCGATGTACCTGGGAACCTATACACACAGCACCGACAGATGCTGATGGGTGCATCTACTATTCAGATGTTGACAGTTCCGTGTTCCCATGGCTGTTGTGTGTACAATGTTTGAGGGCTGCCTATGTAGGATTCCACAGTGGGCCACCTATACATCACAATTTACAGGTAGTCATGTTTGTGTGCCATCCATATTACTGTGTGCAGGTGGGGAGGGGTGTCAGTCCGTGGGAGCCTACACTGTCAAGGTATGTGCTATACGTTCCCCCTTTGCCAAGGCGTAGGCATATTGGGCATGCCTCTGCCTACTGGGGCTGGCACAGTGTGCCCGTGGTCTGGATCTCTCTGTGCCTGTGTTGGCCTTGGCACTTGCGGTGGGCTGTGAGGCCCTCCCCCATTATGACCATGCTGCAGCTGTTTCCGCAGGATCATATTATGTAGCATGGCACATACTATGAAGATGTGGGCACACGTGCCTGGAGAGTACTGCAAGGCTCCACCAGATGTATCCAAGCACCAGAAACGTGATTTCAGCATCCCGAACACACGCTCTGTGATGATTCTGGTTTGTGCGTGTGCCTATTATGGCGTTCTTGCATTGGTGTGTGTGCATTTCTGATGGGGGTCATCATCCACGGCTCGAATGCATAGCCAGCATCCCCCACAAGGTGACCTTGTGGGATGTCCCCCCTGACGAATACCTGATACAGCTGTGAGGCATGCCAGATATGGGAGTCGTGGTAGCTTCCAGGGCTGCCAGCACACACATCCATGATAATGCCCTGGGCATTGCACACGACGTGGCAGTTGATGGAGTGGAATCCCCTGCTGTTTATGTAGCGCCTACCATACTCACCGGGTGGTGACTTAATTTGTATGTGCGTGCAGTCTATTGCACCCAGTACCTCCAGGTAGTTTGCCACACGGTGGAAGTGACGCATATTGCTGGCCAACTCCTCCTGAGTTCGGGGGAAGTGTATATGCTCATTGGCATGTGGTAACGTGGCATCCAGGAACTGGTGTAGTACCCTGGATGTTGATACCTGTGAGATCTCCATTATATCTCCAGTTGGCCTTTGAAAGGTACCTGTGGCTAGTATTCGCAAGTTTACACATACCTTCGTGTCCACTGGGATGGGTTCCCCTCTGTTGTTTCTGGTTCTCAGAGTGGCCGGCACAGCTCTACTATTTGCTGTAAGATGTCCCTGTCCACCCTGTAATGCTCTACTATCTCCAGATCATGTAGCCCTTGGTAGGTTACCCTTGGTCTGAACACTCTTCTCCTCCTCCGAGGCCTACGGTGGTTGTCGCCATCATCCTCCACAACACCATCGGTCTGTAACACATGCTGATGAATCACAGCTATGGCAGCTCCCAACATATACATTTTAAAAGTTCCCCGTCTGTTTACACCTATGGTGCGGTATTTGGGAATACACAGGTGTGTGTTGGATGCTTTCACACTTTATACTGTTTTGCTGTGAACACTGATGATGTCATAGGGTGTGTATGTACGATCGTGGCTACAAGGTATCTTCTGTGTTTTATTTACGAAACCGCTAGTGTGCTGCCTTTGGTGTTGCATTACATTTGGATGCCGTGAATTACCTCCTGCCCTTCCGTTTACATTTGTACATGTTACACCTACCATTTGCTGGCATGCAACCAGCTGCCTGCTTTCATTTGTACTTTCCTAGACCTGGCTTATCTTGTGTAATGTGTGCTATTGCCGATCTACTGTGGGTTTGCTTTGCTCTACTATGACAGTTCTCCTATCTTTGCATTCCAGGTCCTCCACACCTTTCTTTGCAATCCTATGCCTCCCCTATCCTGTTTTGTAGGTTTCTGCATGCAGGCTTGTCTACTGCCGTCGATTGGCCGCCGTGTGTTGATTGGTATTAATTGCTCATTAGTACACCAATTATCCTGCTTTGGCATTTCCTTCTTTTCTTCCCCTGACCTTCCTGTTTGTGTTGTTCGCAGCGCATGCATCCGCTTACCGGGTTTCGGGCACGAGTTCATCCCCGTACACATGCGCTTTCAGCCACCATGTGTGCTCTCAGCTGAATGGTTCTATGCCCTCCTCCCCACCCCTGTCCTTCAGCTTTGCTTAGCAATGGCCAGGCTAGATTTGCATTGCTCCAATGTGCTTACTGATATGGTGGCACACCCCTCTGCTGATGTCATGTATCACCTTTGATACACTCCTCGGTGTTATAGCGCTGCGCCATCAGGTCCATCCTTAATCCAGCGGGACGTTTGCGATTCAGTATTACCTGACTCATTTGCGTGGCATTGACTACTAATTCATAGTTACAGCGCTGAACACTGTCGCGGGCCCCTGGCAACCCTTGCACCCTGCTTGTGGTGTGCCATGCCTACCATTGCATATTATGGTGCAATCCTAATTTGTCTTTCATTACGATTTTCTGCCATTTTTATATATTTCCTTTGTATTCCTGTTTGCACACACATGCCAAATGGTTGTACTGTGCGTTACTGTGGACATGACATTAAATGTTGTTTTTTAGGTGTTGTGCATCTTTTCTTGTGCCATTGGCTGTGTATTTGTCCATTGGCATATCTTAACTTTGTAATGCATGCGTGTGGTCCACTTCCATAACTCCGATGTTCTGTTTGGGTAAATGTAAACCGTGTTTTTTGGTTTACATTTCCATGGGCTTGCGCTACGCCTGAACCACTTCGTGAATGACTGTATGCCTTCATTAGCATGGTGCAACACTGCACATGGGGTGATTTGCATACCTATGCCGAGGGCTGCGTACGCTGGTAGTGCACGTGGGATTGGTACGTACCTGAATCGCTTGGCAGACATATTTGGTGTTATGCCGCCTGCGCCTGGCGCAAGCTTCATGAATCCGGGGGTACATCTTAATACAAGACCCACAAAAAAACTGTATTGTGCAAACATACATTGCTTACAGCATGTTTTCTATAATTAATTACACTGCGAAAAAATTTTGTTGGGATGGGGCACTTTTCAGCTTTGTCCCTGGGGAGCTCAAGAGTTCATATTCTCTTTCATTTATTCTTGCATTCAATACGTTAGTTCCCCACCTCTACAGAGGAAGGAACTGCAAACTGTAGACAATATTGAACTAGAATATTGAACTTTAATTGTTGTACATCAAAATAAAAATTCTGACTTAATTCCAAGTGTACAACTGACCACTGTTTGGAAAGTATCCCTTCTTACCTGAGGATAAGAGGTGAGGAGGAATTCCACCATCATGCAGCGGGAGATGAGTATTTTTAGGAAGTCTGTTCTAAACTCTCAAACTACAGTGATGCAGATTGTAAAGTCTGTGGACATGTAGCAGCTAGAGAGAACACAGAGGTTCCTCACCAGGAGAATCTAGGGCCTCAAAAATCTAACATACACAGATAGGTTGAAAGCCCTATTCCTCTACTCAGTTTCATACAGACTCCTCAGAGGTGACCTCTGTCCAGCATACAAGGCGATCTCGGACTCCGCCTTGATGGGACTGCTGCATATCTGCACATCAAGCTCCACTCAAGTAACCCACATGCGCGGCCTCAACCTGGTCTGTGACATCAATAGAACTTGTTAGTGGGAACGATTTGTGTCCCAGAGACTTCCCCATCTCTGGAACAGAGTCCCTCTCCACGTCAAGCAGAATACCTCTTTACCCCTTTTTAAGCGCAACCTGGATAACTGGATAGGAAATAGAAAATACATCCCTGGGATTCCACCTGTGTCCCTGCTGGACAGGGGCATTGGATGCTGATTTGTCTAAACATTGGCTAAACTCTTGGCTAAGATTATAAGGGCTTCAGAGCCAATAGCCCAGTAACTTCCTATGATCCTATACTTATTACTCTTACTTGCAAACTCATCTTGCACATACATGCTTTCAGTTCATTCACACATACACAGATTCTGTGTGTATGAATACACACACACACACACACACACACATATATATATATATATATATATAGAGAGAGAGAGAGACGTAAACACACACACACACACACATGCATATATATATATATATATATATATATATATATATATATACATACGCACACACACATACATATATATATATATATATATATATATATATATATATATATATATATATACATATATATAAAAGTATATGTATATATATATATATATATATATATATAAATATAGGGTCTACTTTGGTCAAAAACACATTTGGTTGAATTTCACTTGACTAAGCACACTTGACTGAAAGCTCACTTCCAGAAATATATGAGAAAAAAAGCCGAACTACCACTGTGAAAGGATAAACTCTAATGCTGAAACAAAAGTGAGCGCTTTCGCGACCATCCAGATCGCTTCATCAGACTTAGTTAACATCACACACTCCACCTATATATATATATATATATATATATATATATATATATATATATATATATATATATATATATATATATATATATACATTTCAAGTAACCAATCAGTTAAAACAATTAATTAAGTAGTCATATTAAATTTGATTAATAAAAATGGTAGCAAATTCATAAATACATATAAGAAGTTATTAAAAACCAACAAACATGGAAAATACAACTAGAAGCATGGGTGGATGTAAAAACCATGTAGAGAAGAAAAATCAATGTTTAAGTGCTCTTGCCTTTAAAAATGGTTTCAGAGAAACAGTTTCATTGATGCCTGGAGGTTTATCCGTATTAAGTTGTAAAATCCATTTTTGTTCAGCTTCTTCTGTTCTATTTTTAATGTCACTCCCTCTAATACTTTCCTCTAAAACTTCTGAAACTAGGAATTTAAAAACATGATGCATCCCTTCTGCATCTACATGTTTAACTAAGGCACTGCTGTCTTATTGACAATGTCCCTCAGTGTTCTAAAATACGTTCTTTTAGCATTCTATTAGTTTTGCCTACATCAAAAACTTTATAATACTGGCAAAAACTGAAGTAAACTATATTTCTAGTCCTGCAGTCTGCATAAAAATCAAATTCTATTCTAATTTTTTGCTGTGGATGTACAAATATACTGCATGAGAAAATGTATTTACAGGCTCTACAGTTTCTACACATATATGTCCCTATCCAGTCTGATGTATTCAAGGATTTAGGTACTTGTGTTTTGTAGCATGACTGCCTTTTAAGTGATTTTTGTTTGTAAAAGAAAAATGAGGTCCAGAGTCAATGACCCCTTCCAATTCTTTATTGGCTGTCAGTATGTTCCAATTTTTCTTTAAAATTTCACAGAACTGGCTAATGTCACTAGCATATGTAACAGAGAACCAAGTTTCTTTCCCTTAGGATTTAACCTAGAAGTACCTTGTGTAATCTGTTTTGAGAAATAGGGTCTGCCTTTCCCTTGACGTTCTTGATAGACTTCTTTAATGGTGGTATCTATTTCTAGCTGATTATAGCCCCTATCAAGGAATTCTTCTCTCAATAAATGCATAGACCTCATCAATTCATCATCTCTACTATGTAGCCTTGAAGCTCTCAAAAATTGCCCTTTCATAACATTTCATAACTACAAGGAAATGAGTTTAGCAAATATGTCCTGTGGTATACACGTTTTGTGGATGACATGTTTTTTTCTATTGGAAAATTCTACTGAGATGTTAGAAAGATTCTTAGAGTACCTTCACACAACAACCTCTTTTTTAAGATTTACCTATAAGTACTCGAATGAACAGTTGGAATTCCTTGATGTCCTGGTTAAAAAATCAGAAATAGGCCAGATGGTAACCAGTTTATACAGAAAACCCAGCAGGAAGCATTTTTTATTACACAAAAATAGCATGTATCCAAGGCACATCAGTAAAAATGTTATGAAAGGGTATACATGTTCACACATGTCAAGCACAGTGCCTCCTTGGCCCTTTTCAAAAGGAACCTTGACGATTGGATGGGAGATAAGAAATTTACCCTGGGAATCATGTCAGTCACCCTGCTAGACAGGGGTCCAGGGAAGTAAATATTGTGCGAAGAAATATCCAGGGAATTGTATAGCTAGGCTTGTATAGGCCCCAGGGCCGATAGCCTAGTACCAACCTATGAACCTAATGTTTGAGAGCTTCAAGGCTACATAGTAGAGATGATGAATTGATGAGGTCTATGCAGGTAGTGAGAGAAGAATTCCTTGATAGGGGCTATAATAAGCTAGAAATAGATACCACCATTAAAGAAGTCTATCAAGAACGTCAAGGAAAGGCAGACCCTATTTCTCAGAACAGATTACACAAGGTACTTCTAGGTTAAATCCTAAGGGAGAGAAACTTAGGTTCCCTATTACATATGCTAGTGACGTGAGTCAGTTCTGTGAAATTTTCAAGAAAAATTGGAACATACTGACAGCCACTAAAGACTTGGAAGGGGTCAATGACTCTGGACTTCATTTTTCTTTTACAAACAAAAAATCACTTAAATGGCAGCTATGCTACAAAATGCAAGAACCTAAATCCTCGAATACATCAGATAGGATAGGGACACATATGTGTGGAAACTGTACAGCCTGTAAATACATTTTTCATGAAGTACATTTGTACATCCACAGCAAAATTTTATAATAGAATTTGATTTTTATGCAGACTGCAGGACTAGAAATCTAGTTTATTTCAGTTTTTTGCCAGTATTGCAAAGTTTTTTATGTAGGCAAAACTAATAGAATACTAAAAGAATGTATTTTAGAACACATGAGGGACATTGTCAATAAGAAAGACGCCAGTGCCTTATCTAAACACATAGAAGCAGTAGGGATGCATCATGTTTTTAAATTCCTAGCAAACCCCCACACCCCCCCTCACTTTATACTATAACAGTGGGGAAAAGGCCATATATTTCTTTCAACTAAATGAGTTTCGACCAAATGAGTTTTCAGTGAAGTGAGCTTCCAGTCTATTATGCTCAGTCAGTTTCGACCAAATAAACTAGGCCAATATATATATATATATATATATATATATATATATATATATATATATATATATACACACACACACACACACACACACACACACGCATATATACATATATATATATATATATATATATATATATATATGTATATATATATATATATATATATGGATCCCATTCAGTTTACCAAACACCACAACGAAACACAAATCACCGACACCAAAAGACCGACAACACAAAATACCGACAATACACACAACCATACATGCACTAACCGTAACTCCAAACCTAACCCTAATGTCCGACACAACCGCACTTAGCCTACCGCACCCTAACCCTAACTCACTTAACCCACCCCTAAACCCACAGTCCATCACTATCGCACACACACCCTACCTGCACCCTAACCCTAACTCACTTAACCCACCTTTAAACATATATTCCGTCACTATCGCACACTTACCCTACCCGCACCCTAACCCTAACTCACTTAACCGCCCTAAAACTACAGTCCCTCACTATCGCACACTTACCTGTCCGCTCCCTAACACTAAATCCCTCACTCTATCGCACACTTACAGAGTCCGTCGGGTTCTCACCTTGTCGGTCATCTGTCGGTCCTTTGGTGTCGGTGATTTGTGTTTCGGCGTTGTGGCGTTTCGGTAAACTGTAGGGGATCCATATATATATATATATATATATATATATATATATATATATATATATATATATATATATATATACACACACACAGATTCACTTTGAATCATCGAATGTTCAGAACATCGACGTTCTGATCATCGAGACCAGAACATCGATGTTCAGAACATCGAAGGTTCAAAATGAACTACACAACCACCAAAAAACATACAAACACTATGTTATATAGGGGAGCTTTGCCCCCTGCACCCCCCCATGTGCGGGGCACAGTCCCCTTCGAGATCGCACTACAGTGAGGTATGGGAAATCTCTCGTTTACTGCTATATGCGGTAGTGCTAAATGGGAGATTTCCCATACCCTACCTGCAATGTCAACACTCAGATGGCACACACACACACACACACACACACACACACACACACACACACACACACACACACACACACACACACACACACACACACACACACACACACACAACATGCAGGGCACCTTGCTGCCCTGCATACACACCCAAAATTCTACACTTTCACTTACCTGGCACTTCCACTTTAAACCTTCGATGTTCTGAACATCGATGTTCTGATCTCGATGATAAGAACGTCGATGTTCTGAACATTCAATGATTTAAAGTGGAAACATATATGCACACACACACACACACACACATATATATATATATATATATATATATTTATTTATATATATATATATATATATATATATATATATATATATATTTATATATATTATATATAGAAATACACATACACACAAACACACACACACACACACACACACACACACACACACACACACACACACACACACACACACACACACACACACACATATATATATATATATATATATATATATATATATATATATATGTATGTGTGTACGTATACATACCCATATATATTGGATTTTGTGAATCATTGACAACATTTACATTGAGAACCATTTAGTCAAGTAAAATATGTTGACAATAACTTGCAGATATTTCAAGAAAGCACCAAAACAGTCCATTTTGCATCTAAATGTGTGTCAAATGAACTGTCTGAAGAATAAGCATGCTTTTAGAATGCCGCTTACTTCTTTTTTGCTCCCTTACCCAACCCTCTTACAACCATACCCCCCCAGGCTTCCACACACAGACATTCATGAATTCCCTAAATGCTTCCTTCCAGGAATCTCAAGTGTGCCCCTTTACTGGGTGATCTCCCATCTCAGGAAGTTGATCTCAACAGTACTCTCTATTAGGCCCAGGAAGAAAGAGATCCAGCAGGAAGCTGATGGTGTGGATCCTAGGGGCTTTCATACATGCAGTGGTTGTTAAATGACCCTAGCTGTGGAGGTAGCTAGTTCATTGGCATCAGATCATCACCATCACTGTCCCTATATTAAACCTGAACGGCTCCTGGTGTCCTCCAGTGGTTACCAGGTACTATTTTTCCCTGTTACTTCCCTTGAGGTAGAACAGCTAGTTGTTGGAGGCTTTATCCTGTCCCTCAACCTACCCTACTAGCAGCCTGAGTATGTTACCAAACCTGGGCTGCCAAGTCCACAGACAGATGTCCTGTCTCTGTACTGCTGGCCTTGTACAGCATAATGACTGATTCTTCTATAAATGTTTCTTTCTTTCTTTGATACTGGGTTTTACCCATTCAGACTTTCCTGGTAAATCAAGTCAGACAGGCAAACAAACAAATAAATATTATGAAGTGTTAATAGTTTGCACTCCAATAAAGTGCAATGAGCTCCAGCTGAGAGGTAAAACCTGGTATTTCCTACCAATGAGTGCAGTAGCCACAGTGAGATACAGATCACTGTGGCTAATAAGCACATGGAACACAATGCTGACCATGTTTAATGGGGGCTCAGGACCACGAGCAGAGTCAAACACAGCACGCTAAGCATCACAGGTTTCAGGAAGCATGCATTTACCCTGGTTTCTCTGTAGCTGGTACTGCACTCAAGCCTGCTGACTACTGGCAATGGTTAGTGGTCTAAGATACAAAATTCTTAACATTCATGAATGATGAAGGTGAATGTGACTACCCCCAACTTCACTGCCTGACCAACAGAATGACTACCCCCAACTTCACTCCCTGGCCAATAGAAATAAGTGTCTAATTTTGGTTTCCCCTTGTCCAAGAGTGGTTCTGTTTTCTGAACAAGCTGAACATTTAGGCCATGTGGAGAACGGGGTAATGGTCCATTGCTGATTGACAGGGTGCTGCTGATAACTTACAACAAGATCAAAAAGATAGCAGTATAGGTGCAAACTGATTGCCGTCACTGAACAGACATCATAGGCGCAAATAAGCAGAAAGAGTCTCCTGGGAACATCTATTGGAGATTTTTGTTTGCAGTGAATTCAACTCTTACATTTCAAGAAGATCATCTTTTCAGTAAAGCAAGGTACACTCAGTCTAAATTGACCACCTTTAGAGCCACAATGAGTGATGTGGCAGCAAGAAGCAGGTTGTTGGTAGTCATGGTGGTAAACCTAAAACACTGCTAATCTGATAAAGGTGGATTTTTGGGGGTCAGTGTTTGTTGGGAACTTTCCTGATTCATCTGTGAGGTACTGGTGCAGGCAAAGAATAATGCAGCAACAGTTACTGCAAAGACAAAAGCTTGCGATTTAGTGCTCTCTCACTTAATGATATGGGTTAATCTGCAAATTAGCTTTATCACATAACTGGCATAGTCTCATACAATACATTCACTATTTTGCACCTAGATCACCATACAGTAGAGTGGGAGTTAATATCTTTAAAATGTGCAAATAAAAACTGACCAATCAGATTCCTAGTCAAATGTGGATCAAATGTGTTTTATGATGTAAAGAAAGCTAGTGGAGGCCACCTAGATTTCAGGCATTCAGTTATAGACCCCCTGCCTCATACAGTCTTTAGCATCTAATCACCTGGCACTACTTCTCTCAGCACTAACTTGGAATGCAAGAAGATTCTGCAGACAGTTTTCAAATAACTTAAACTACCTTGCTACAGTCACTAATATACTAATAAACTAAATACATTAGTTTAAGATGACATAAAACAACTCACACTACTTGTCATCGTCAATACCATCAACTCCCTTTTTTCCCATTTTTACATGGGGTTGGGGTGTTGTGTCCACTGTAACCATGTCTCAATTCATAGCCTGTCTCCTACCTTGTTTGACTGTCAGGTCTGCCTGTTGCAAGTCCTCTCACGCTATCCATCCATGTCTTGGCTGAATATCCTCATCTCTTCTCTTATTGCCTTTTTCCTGCTTCTTTCAAAATCATCTTCACCAGATCATCTGCTTTCCTACACAAGACCAAAGTATTATAATCTATTCTCCTTCACCATCTCTGTAATTGTAGCTGTTCTGGCTTCAGTAGTGAATACCACATTTCTTTTTCTGTATATCCAACCACCCATCTCATGCATTTTGTCTCCATCACATCATGACGCTTCAACTGCTCTGCCTTCACTGCCCAGGTTTTTATACAGAAGCACTGGTCGCATTACTGTTTTCTACACCTGACTCATCAGCTTCTTTGGCATTTTTCTGTCATACACTATCTCAGACACTTTGTGACAGTTTGCTGCAGTACCCCTGTTGCTAGCTTTCTCAATCAGACTTCCCTTCTCCTAAACCACACCTCCCGGAAACCTGAAGCTGTTAATCTGTTCCACTACTTTCTCTCATTTCAATTTTTAGTTTCTTCTAATTTCTGTATTTACTGTCACTGTCTTGTCAGTACTCGGTTTCATCCGGTGTGTCTTCAGTTTTGTATTCCAGTTCCCTATTATTTGCTGAACATTTTCTTTAGAGTCTAAAGTGGCACATCATCTTCATGTAGCAGCTTTGTTGATCTGTCCTCCAAGACCTGCTTGTCAATGCAGCCCACCTCTAGTATTAATAGCAGTGGGCTCAAAAATGAAACCTGATGCATATCCACTTCTCACTGGGGAATTGTGGCAGTTAGAATTAAATGTGTGTACTCCACTGGGTCTAAATGGCCAGATATCCTTGGTTCTGGTCCTTAAAATGAGAGCAACAAGGTTGCAAGTCCATCCATGTTAAGTGGAGTGATTCAAGTGTGCTATGCTCATATCAAATTAAAATATGCAGTAAAACTTTTACATATTTCTTGAATACTTTTTATGGTTACATTGTTTTGACTTTAAAAGAAAGTTTTTAAACACATGGCTTTCCTTTTCTAGTACTTTACTTATTTACACTGTGTTTTATCTGGATAGGCAATGACAGTTTCTATGGGTCATCATGTGGAAATGTTGTACTGTGTTTTTTTAATTCTTTAAGTGAGTTGTGAGCCCCAGGAAGTAAATTCTCTTCCTGGTTGTGGTTATTTATATATGGGTTTTAAACAAGAATCATCCATTCTGATGAACTCTTTTTAAAGACAAATGCACTAAATAAATAGTGAATATTTAACAAATTATGTTTGGAGGAGAGGCATTTTTTCTGTGTGCCATCGATGAAGTGTTTTGGGAGGGGGGGTTATTTGTACATTTGTACCTCTAGTTGCCAATTTGTTTTGTGGTTTTACCCTCATTGTCAACACCAATGCCCTTTTCTTCATCATTACAGATCTGCTGTGGGGCACTGGCCGAGATTTATTCAGTGTAGCAATCTTTAGTTCATTTTTGTCAGGCTGATTGCTTATATATCCAGCTTTCACTTAACAGAGCTATCCCAGGTAATTCAGGTTGGACAAATGGATACCAGATGGTGAGTAGCCAGCTTACCTTTGATGTTTATGACCGAGGGCTGCTGGGCTTTTGGGGAGACACAATGACCAATAGGGATGGCCACATCCCTTCCACCATTATAGGTTCATAGGCTCATAGGTGTGTACTAGGGTAATGGTCCTGGGGTCTTTACAAGTCTAGCCCATAGGATTACCCTAGCATTGTTAGAATGTTAGATGTTGAAGGGACAACTAGGTCAGATCCACAAAGCCCATAGCATTTACAACATTAATTAGCATGGCCAAATCATCTACAGCCAATTTTTACACTGAGTGACTAGCACTGATGTGGTGCAGTCGGTGGTTTGTGAATCCCTATATAAATGATACATTTGATGCCTAAAGTCATTAGTCAGCTTAACTATTTCCCCATAGGCACCAGTAGTATTTGTATTGCACACTGTTGCTATGTTTCTCATAATATTAGGGTAAAAACCAAAACTACAATATGACCAAATCACCTAGAGATAATGTCTGGTGATTTGGTCACATTACTGATCGGGGATTAACTTTGCTGTCACAGTGAGCTTCTAAAAGAAGATAGTAAAGTATCGACTAATGTTGATGTCACACCCCAAACCCATGTAAAAATGGGAAAAAAGGGGTTTGATAGTGATAATACCACCAGTCAGTAAAGACTGCTGCAAAGTAGGGAGGCTGGACAGTTATAGGATCCCTTGTAACAAAGTTGTGCCAAGACCCATTTTGCCCCTAGATTGCACATCCAGCTTTAAAATATATGGTTTCTCCTTGCTTGATGATGTAAAACATTATGGTAAAGCTGTCTTTCCTGGTCTATAAATGCAGTGCCTGAAAGTTGCTTTGAAAGGCTATGAGTGCTCCATGTACAACTCTCCTTTACATTCAAGAGGCTTTTCTTGAGCATATGATTCTCTTATTAGGTGATCAGTTCTAAAATATGTTATGAAGAAACATTTCTGACTGACTCTGTGTATAGTTACTATTGCCATAGTAGAATGTGCTCCCATTATGATTTGTACAAATTTAGTGCTTTTTTCATAACAGGAGGTACTAGTCTGATTCAGGCATTTACACAGTATGTGTTTATTAACTCAACCGTTGCTTCCTCATTCTTAAGAGAAGCAATCAACTGCTCAGTCTTTCAGACTTCTCTGGCTCTTCTTGTTTAGCATCTCATCCACCTATGCACATATAACAAGTGTGGTATCTCCCCTCATTAAAAAGTCTGATAACTGCATTGACTGGTTAAGAACTACTTCTCATGCTACTTCTCCCCCTTACTAGACATGTCCAATGACTCCACTACTCTTATCCACTTAGCCCATTTATTCCATTGGGTGTCAGAGCCAAGCATCCCCAAGCCATAAGAGAGGTTTACTATCATTTATGCCTGTCTTAAGGCCAAGTCAGCCTACTTGTTTCCCCTATGGTGAGAGTAAGGTGCTAAGGAATGGAACAGTTTTCAGGTCACCCAAAGCTTTTTAACCTCCACCTTGGACCTACTCCCTTCCCTGTGGTGGCTCATATAAGCTCCATTCTGCATAGAATGAAGAAAAAGTATGCCTCAACATGCAAACTTCACAGGGGTGGCTGCACATGGAAAGCATGGTGCCCAGCAAGCCTGTTCTCTACAGGTGTAATACTCAACACTTCATCTAAATGTTACCCACACACCGAGAGAAAACCATCTACTTACTTTCAAGATAGATGAGTCAGCAGCAGCTGCTCACTCTCACCCCCCAAGCTTTTCCAGTGCTGAGCTGCTAGTCAAACTCAGGTCATCTGAGTCATAGCCAGGGCTTCATCCTTCTACAGGTTATTTCTGCTACTACATAAGGCATGAAAGTAAGATTAGCTTTCAATGATACTCTGTCATTACAGGAAACTAAAAAAGAAGTTATGTACTCACCATAACGTTCCATGTTTGTTGTCCATAATCTCGCCTTCATTATTGATGGTTGGTTGGGTTCAGAACCGAGCACTGGTTCCGACTCGGCCACATACTAAAGCTCAAGAGGTTTCACTAGCTTGAGGCCACATCCTATCCCAGGATGCCTAGCGACTGTTACACAGATCTCGTTTCAGAGAAACTAATCACTAGACTATGCAACCCAATACAAGAACTACAACAGATCCTCTGCCCATAATTCCTAAGGCATGAAGGGAATCAGGAAATTTACAGCCAACTTCAGAAAATTCCTCTCGATCGTCCAGGAAGGGGGAAGGAGGGGTGGGATGTAAGAATGAATGGACTAACATGGAACGTTATGGTGAGTACTTAACTTCTTTATGTTATGTTGTCCTATCTCGCCTTCATTCTTGATGGTTAGGGCAGCATTCCCAGCACCTTCTTTCTCAGGTGGCTCAGGGGAATAAAGTCTTCAGAACAGTGGAACCAAAGGATGCCCTGTTCTGGGAGGCCACATCTACTTTGTAATGAGTGATAAAGGTATGAGGATTAGCCCATGTAGCTGCAGCACAAATTGAATCCAAAGGGAGCCTAGCTTGAAAGGCAGTCGAAGTCAACATATCTCTAGTTGAATGCCCTCTAATTTTAACCGGCAGCTCTTTATTCTGAGAGTTCTAGACATAAGTAATGGTGTCTCTAAGCCATTTTGATATGGTGAACTGAAGTTCCTTTTCTGTTTTCTGAGAATAACACAAACAGTTGGTCAGATTTTCTAAAATCCTTTGTCCTATGTAAGTCAAAATGTAACTACCTATGTACATCCAATTGGTGAAGCTTGTATTCTGCCTTGTTGCCATGACTGGGGAAAAATATGGGTAGCTCACTAAACTGATTTAAATTGGCCTCAGAACAAACTTTTGGCAGAAAAGAAGGATTTGTCCTAAGAGAGATTATGTCTTTGTGGAAAATCAGATAGGGAGGACAGATAGAGAGAGCGTGCAGTTCTGAAACCCTCCTAGCAGAAATAATGGCTGTTAAAAAATTGTCTTCCAAGATAAGAATTTTAGTGGGCAAGAGTAGGCTGATTCAAATGGAAGAAGAAGTAAAGAAGATAGCGCCAAATTAAGGTCCCAAGGAGGAGGCAGTTCTCTTATGGGAGGTCTTAAAAGGAATGTACCCCTCAAAGGCTTTGCATAAGCTGTGGGACATTAAATTGGATCCCATGTCTCCTACGTGGTAGTTTGATATGTCAGCTAGTTGTACTCGTACCGTGGCTGCCACTGCACCCCAATTAAAGGTTTCTGTTAAAAATTCCAGGATTGCAGATGTAGGGGCTGTAAAGGGGTCTATATGGTTTTTGTCAGCCCAACAAGAACATCTCTTCCATTTGCTTGCATAAAGTTTTCTAGTTGTATTGTTGTGCAATGACACCAGAATGTGTCGCACAGCCGGGGATAGTTCTGGAAGTCTGGCTAGGATGGGAAGTGAAGTAACCAAGCTGTCACCTTGAGGCTTTGAAGAGAGGGATGGAGCATTCCTGACTGATGAGTCAGAAGATCCGGCACTGGGTCCAGGATCCAAGGCTCCTCCTGAAGATGGGGCCATAGAAAGGGGAACCATATCTGATGAGGCCAGTAAAGAGCAATGAGAATTAGCCTGCGATTCAATGATCTGGCTTTCTGGAGGACCTTGGGTATTAATGGAAACAGGGGGAAAGTGTACAGAAGTCCTGGGGCCAATCGTGAACAAGTGCATCCCTTGGTGACTCCCCCAGAGGGGGAATTAGGATAAAGTAGCTGCTGCATTTGGAGTTGATTGATGCGGTAAAGAGGTCACAGCAAGGCTGGCCCCACTTGTGAAAAATTTGGTTTGCAATTTCCTGATTCGGGACCACTCGTGAGGCTTAAGAATTGCCCTGCTTAATCTGTCCGCTATCACGTTGGATTTTCCCGGGATGTGCGCTACAGTCAGAAAACATTGGGAAGAAATTGCCCATTGCCATACTCTCTGAGCCTCTTGACAGAGGGGGTAGGATCTGGTTCCACATTGTTTGTAGATGTACCACATCACGGACATATTGTCTGTTTGTATTGCAATCGCACCTGTTGGATGAGCGCTCTGAGAATGCTTGCAATGCCAGCAGGACTGTCCTCATCTTTAGGACACTGATGTGCAAGTGGTATTCATGTTCTTGCCAAGTCCCTTGGACAGTTGTCCCAGATAATGTCATCCCACCCTATCTGTGAAGTGTCCGTTGTCACTGTAGCTATAGGTTGGGGGAGAACAAATGGACTGACTATCGTTATCTGTGTAGACTGAAGCCACCATCGTAGGTCCCTCTTGCAGGTGTTTATAATGAGAATCTAGTGTGATGTGGGCAACGTCTGCATGGACCACTGAGCAAAGAGTAACCATTGTAATATTCTCATGTGTTGATGCGCCAGTGGGACTAATGCTATTGCAGATGTTATTGAACCCAGAACCTTGAGGACAAATGTTGCCTGCACTTTTTTCTTCATGAGCAATACTGACACCTGATGGCGTAACATTTGAATTCTTTCATGAGGCAGTTTTGCAACCATGTCTTTTGTGTTTAAGTCTGCCCCTATAAAGGTAATATGCTGTGACGGCAACAAGGCAGATTTTTTGAAATTTATGGTAAAGCCCAGCTCTGAGCAGCGATGAATGGTGGTGTCTCTTGCCCTGGTTAGTAGATGCTCAGTGGTGGCAGTCAGGAGCCAGTTGTCTAAATATGGAAATACCCAGAATCCTAGACTCCTCAGGGGAGCCATAACTACTGCCATGCATTTGGTAAACACTCTGGGGGCTGTAGCGAGACCAAAGGACAGAGCTCTGAATTGGTAATGACTGGATCCCAGCCAGAAGTGTAAATATCTTCTGGATCACCTGTCCATCTTTATATGGTAGTATGCATCCTGAAGATTTATGGAGCACATCCAATTGTCTTGTTCCAGAAAAGGGAGTATAGACTGCAGTGTCACCATCTGGAACTTTGTTTTCTTTACCGACTTGTTCAATCTGCTGAGATCCAAAATTGGTCTCCAGTCCCCTGTCTTTTTTGGAACTAAAAAGAACCTTGAGTAAATTCCAGATCTGATTTGGTAGGGGGGACTTCTTGGATGACTCTTTCTTAGCAAACTTTGAATTTCTAGGGATGCTTGATTTCTCTAACTGGGTGGTATGTCTGGGATAGACTTTGGTGTAAGGGGTGGAAGGGAGAAAGGAATGTTGTATCCCCTGGATATGATCGACCGTACTCATTTGTCTCGAGTGATGTCCAGCCAGGCTTTTGGGTACAGTGATAATCTCCCCCCAGCTGCCTCCAGAGGTGGACAGGTGGGCCTCCTTTCAGGAGTGCTGGAAGGGCCTGCCAGAGAACATATCTCTGTCACCCTGATTCTGTGGACCCACCTCTGACACGAGGGCTGCGCCTTATGTTGTTATTTCCCCCTCTGCCCCTGGGGGAAAATTCACCAAGTGCATCCAGCAAAGTTCCATTGGATTTCCAGAACCACATTTTTATGCCCTTCTGACCTTTGGGATAAAGTCTGATAGGGACAGAGAAACATACTCCTATGGCAGATATTGTTTTGCCATCTTGTTCACTCCTGATAAGAGTCTCTTTCACTTTTGGCCTGAACAAAGACGAGCCATCAAAAGGGGCGTCAATAAAGGAAGACTTGAAGGGTTCAGCAAACTCACAAAAATGAATCCAGGAATGTCTCCTCAGAGCTATTCCTGTCCCTGCTGTCCTGCTCGATCCATCAGCTGCAGAAGAAATGAGGCACATGCAGTAGTTTGTTATACAGGTTAAGGTCGCAAGCTGAGAGTTTATTTTTTCAGGTATGCCCCCACCCCCACCCCCAGTTGTAGAACCTTGAAGGGTATCTCCTAGCTACTTCAGGAGATCCCTCTGAAGATGAGTAAAGTGGGATACATAATTCAGTGACTTAAGGGTAAAGTCCACTGAAGAGAACATATGCTTCCCGTATCTGTCTATCATTTGAGACTCCTTATTCGGTGGATGGACAGATGCAGTTTTGGCTAATTCCTTCTTGCTGGCTGGCGCAACCACCATAGCATCTACTGGGACACCTTTAGTTAGAAATTGTTTGTTCTCCTGGGCTGTAATAAATTTGTTGGTTTTCCTTGGAATTGGTTCCACCAACTCTGAACAGCTCCACACCTTTCGACTGACTACACCCAGGAGCTGGTCAAATGACAGAGACACCCAAGAGGTGGAGGGTTGAGAACCAAATGCCTCCAGGTATACCGACTCATCTTCAGAAGAGGAGAGGGTCTTCCAGACACCCCTCTGTTTCAGGATCTCTAAGATGTCTGAAAAGGAGACATCCTCAGAGGGTGACCACGGGGACCCTTCTGAATCCTCTAAGTCAGTATCCCATGTGACAGACTCAGGGGAGTCTATGTGTTTCCTCTTACAGGTTCTCTTCCGAGGGACCTCCTCTGAGGGATGCTCTGGGGTGGTTTCAGAAGAGAGGGTCTCACTCACTGGGGCATCCTGGGTCATTGGTTCTCTACACTGGGGTTGGAGGGATGGTGTAGAGGTTGACACTGGCCCTTTTGGGGGAAGAGTAGCTGGAGCTGAGGGTAGATTAGTCTCTGAGGAAAGCACATTCCTCATCACCATGAAGGCACCATGATCCCGGGCCAAGAGAGCATCTGGCTCCGAGGAACAGAGAGACCTCCCCCACGCCAAGGAGGATGGCTCCGAGGCTGATGTGGGTGCCGAACTCACATGCGTCAAAGCTCCAAGTGGGAGAGTTGGGTCTGACTCGACTCTCCAACCAGAACTGATCAGGGAGTCTTGGCCCCAGATCCCTCAATGGATGACAACATCGATGAGATCGGAGTAGAAGTCGGCACCAAAATTCCGGTGATGGATTTTTGGTTCAACAGTTCCACCACAGGGACATCCAGACACTCTGGCTCTGAACTCAACTGAGTCAGAGGAGGAACAGAAGGTAAAGCAGCTACTGAAGTCAGCTCCATGACCATCTGGGCTGGGTTCATGAGAATTTTTGCTAGGGCTGGTGAACGAAGCAACCTTCTAACCACCACTCCACATCACCATCCAAAAGGCTCATGCCTGACTGAGAGGAATAAGTGGAGGACTTGTGGCTACCCTCCACCGACTGCAATAGAAAAGACTGTGACAATGAAAGAATCGGATCCAAGGAAGGTGACCGGCTCCTTTTTTGGCTCCGAGACAGTTCCTAAACTCCAGGTGGAACCATTCGAGACTTTGCCTTTTTGGAACTGACAGACTTCAGATCTGAAGAATCCACTTTCTCATGTCTTTTCCATGGCTTGGAAGCTGGAGCCGAAGAAGTTCGGATGAAGTTTCTGAAGGTTTGGAGGCCTGAGTCCCTTCAACAGCTGATTCAAAAGGCCCTTTTAACAAACCCCTGCCTATCAGCTTGTTCTTCCATTCCTGCAGGACCCTTAAACAAAAACCATGACAAATAGAAGAGGAATCCTGCAGGTGAACGGCACCCAAGCAATACACACAACTAGTGTGTCCATCTGTGAGCAACATTTTTTGTGTGCAAGAATCACACTTCTTAAAACTGGACTGTTTGATCTCTTTAGACATCCTGTAAGTCACAATTAGCAAAAAACGGTCACAACCAGTAATGAAGTCACAAAATAGAAAATTTGTCACCACATGCCCAAGAACACACAAAACAGATCAGCAAGACCACAAAAAGAAAACCAACTATACTAGCAAGAAAAACAAGTTTTTTTTTTTTTTTTTCGGAAAAGAAATTAGAAAGAAAAGGGTTAGAGGAGAGTCTTTAATTTAAATGACGTACTCCTCTAACCTGAGGAGATGCTTCTAACTTAAACAGTGAAACCTGGCTTTCAGTACCGGGAAAGGGGAGCCCTCTAACTAAAAATGGGCTAAGCTAGGGAAAAAGAATCCTCTAACTTAAATGGATTCACTGAAAGGAGCAGCCGATAGATAGAAGGCCTAAGAAAATGACAGCCCAAACAAAATCAGCAACAAACAGCAAGAAAACTTTTAACTAGGGAAAGGAAGCACTCAAAGATAGAGCTATCTAAAGAAATTACTCCTACCACTTTAACTACTGAACAAACCACACAAAAGGTTAAAGAAAAAAATTCACTTTGCCTGAGCCAGCAAAAAAGCAATCCCGAAGCTGTAACTGGCAAACAAGATCTGGGTAACAGTCACTAGGCATCTTGGGATAGGATGTAGCCTCGATCCAGTGAAAGCTCTTGAGCTTTAGTATGCGGCCGAGTCAGAACCGATGCTCGGTTCCGAACCCAACCAACGATCAAGAATGAAGGCAAGATAGGACAACATCAAGGAGATTTACACATGAGGGCTTGCAAACGTGGAATTCTCCTGCCAGATATGGCTGCCACTAGAAGCTGCATTTTTCAAGAAATATATTTTAGATCTATAAATGAAGCACATTCAAAAGGACACAAAGGTAATGTTTCTAACATGGAGTTTATCTCCCAAGTTGAAGAAATATATAAATCACTGGTGGGCTTTGGTGAAAGACTCCCTCAAGAAAGACTAACTCCTGGATTTGTTGTAGAATGTAAGTAAACAAAAAGGAACTGTATATAGATGAACCCTGACTGAAGATATGATAGAACTGAATCAAATGAAAACCTTTAACAGTCTCCTACATTTGGAAGTGGACAATAAAACAGGTCCAGATCATGTGACATCACCCAGATATATACTGTCTTTCACTTTTTGATGAAGGATTTTTGGCCTCCTTCAAGATCTTGAAGACTTGGGATAGATATGACTCTTTTAGGATCAGATTTTATACAGCATGCTAAAAAAAGAAGTTATGTTCTTACCATAACGTTCCATGTGGAGTGTTCATCTCGCCTTTGTTCTTACACACGGGTTCGGAGCCGATCTTCGGCTCCGAGTCGGCCGCATAGCAAAGCTCTGCATCTTAGAGAACCTCGAGACCAGGCTATATCCCACAATCCTCCCTGCCATTACTCAGATCTAGTTTGTAAGCAAACCAGGCCAACAATAAACCTGAGGTGCTACGGCTACATACCACCACAAAAATTCAGAGGCACTGTCTCACTGATAAATTAACTAAAGGGTAATGAAATATACCCCATGAGGTAAGAGGCAATATACCTAGAAGAGGTAAAGACATGTGGACCAGACTCTAGTCCTACTCGTTCTTCCAAACACATGAGGGAGGGAAGGGGGGGAATGTAAGAACAAAGGCGAGATGAACACTCCACATGGAACGTTATGGTAAGAACATAACTTCTTTATGTGAGAGTGTTCAATCTCGCCGTTTGTTCTTACACACGGGTAGCGTCCCTAGCTCCGTCATCCTGAGTGACTCATGGAAGAACGTTCCTGAGCACAGTGGAACCGAAAGATGTCCTGTCTTTGGAGGCTTTGTCAACTCTATAATGAGCGATGAAAGTATGTGGTTTAGACCATGTGGCTGCTGCACAAATCGTGTCCAAAGGCAGGCGAGCTGCATGAACCAAGGCAGTGGAAACGGATCTAGTAGAATGGCCCTTAGGGTTGGTGGGCAAGGCCTGATTCGACTTAGAATACACAAAAGCTATACAATCAGTAAGCCATTTAGAAAGCATACATTTTGTAACTGCCATGCTTTTTTTATTGTCTGCAAATGCAACAAAAAGTTGATCTGTTTTTCTGTAATCCTTAGTCCTGTCCAAATAAAATCTTAGCTGTCTGTGGACATCTAACTTGTGCAGCATATATTCCAACTTGCTGGTATGGTTTCTGAAGAAAGTAGGGAGTTCAATGGACTGATTAATATTTATGACAGAACATACCTTAGGAAGGAAAGATGGGTTTGTTCGTAAGGAAACTCTATCTGGGTGGAAAATTAAGTAAGGTGGTTTAACTGGTAGTGCTTGCAGCTCTGACACTCTCGAGCTGAAGTAACTGCTACAAGAAAAAGAGTCTTCCACGACAAAAACTTCAGGAGGCAAGAAGAGGCTGGTTCAAAGGGTGGCAACATTAGTTGCGACAATAACAAATTTAAATTCCATGGGAATAAAGGGTCTCTGACGGGCAGTCGAAGATGGAAGGAACCTTTCATAAAAGCCTTACAAAGCCTGTGGGACATAATAGAAGAACCGTCCTCACCAACATGGAAGTTGGATATGGCCACCAACTGTACTCTTAGTGTGGAATAGAGGCTCCTTCATGGAAAAGGATGGATAGAAATTTTAGAACTTTATGTAAAGGAGCAACCAGGGGGTCCAAGTGTTGGCTAGATGCCCAGTACACAAAGCGTTTCCATTTACTCCTGTAGAGTTTTGTAGTGGAAGCCTTATGAGAGGCAACCAAAATGCGTTGAACTGCCGGAGAAAGTATATCAGACCTGGCTAGGCGGGGAAGTGGAGCAGCCAAGCTGCTAGTTTGAGGGATAGAAGAGACGGGTGAGGAACTCCCGATGAATGTGTCAGTAGATCTGGTACTGGGTCCAGGATCCACAGTTCCTCTGTTTGATGGGGTCGAAGAAAGGGGAACCATATCTGTCGAGGCCAGAATGGGGCTATGAGTATAATTGTCCTTTCCAGGTTCATGGCTTTCTGAAGAAATTTGGGAATCAAGGGGGTAGGTGGAAATGCATATAGGAGACCCGGGGGCCAATCATGTATCAGTGCGTCCCAGGGGACATCCCCTGGAGGGGGTAGAAGGGCAAAATAGCTTCTGCATTTGGTATTCATCGGGGAGGCGAATAGATTGCAGCAAGGCTGGCCCCATTTGCGGAAAATTCTTTCCGCCACCTGTAGTTTGAGGGACCACTCGTGAGGTAACAGGATGGCTCTGCTCAACCTGTCCGCAAGACATTGGATGACCCCGGGATGTGCGTCGCTATCAGAAAGCGACCCGTGGATTCTGCCCATTGCCAAATTCTCATGGCCTCTCTGCATAATGGGTAAGATCTGGTTCCCCCTTGTTTGTTTATGTACCAGACTACAGACATGTTGTCTGTCTGAACTGCTACTGTTCCTAGAGGTAGGAGGGTTTGAAAGTGTTGCAACGCCAAGAACACCGCCCTCATTTCCAGAACATTTATGTGCAGGTCGTACTCCATGTTGGACCATTCCCCTTGGACTGTTCTTCCCTGAAAAAGTCCCCCCCCCACCCTATCAGAGAAGCGTCCATGGTTATCGTGGCTGTCGGATTCGGTAGAACAAATGGATGATCCACAGTGAGATCCTGACTGAACACCCACAATGAGAGGTCTCGCTTGCAAGAATCTGTTATCAGAATCTCGTGCATTAAGGGTAACTGCTGGAACGACCACTGCGTGAACAGCAGCCATTGGAGGAGCCTCATGTGCAATCTCCCCATAGGAACTGCAATCAGGAACGCTGCCATGAGTCCCAAAACCTTCAACACCAATTTGGCTGGGGCTTTCCTGCATTGCAGTAGAAGAAGAACCTGTTCCTTGAGGGATGAAGCCTCTTACTTGAGGGAGCTTTACCAGTGTTAAGCACGTATCTAGGTCTGCTCTGATGAATGAAATATGCTGTGAGGGCAGTAAGGCAGATTTTTCGAAGTTTATGGAAATCCCTAGGTGGGAACAAAGGTTGACTGTATAGTCTCTGGCTTGTATGAGGCGACGCTCGGTGGTGGCGGTGAGGAGCCAGACGTCCAGGTAGGGAAACACCTGGAATCCTAGACATCTCAAATGAGACGCTACCACTGCCATGCATTTGGTGAATATCCTGGGGGCTGAGGTGAGCCCAAAGGGCAGGGCTCAAAATTGAAAATGACTGGCTCCCAGCCGGAAGCGCAGGTGATCTCTGGATGGTCTGGCCATCTTGATGTGGTAGTACGTGTCCTTGAGATCTATCGAGCACATCCAGTCATCCTTCTGCAAAAATGGAAGGATCGATTGAAGCGTGACCATCCAGAACTTTTCCTTCTTCACGAAGGTATTGAGATTGCTGAGATCCAAAATGGGTCTCCAGTCCCCTGTCATTTTTGGAACTAAAAAGAACCTTGAGTAAGTTCCGGATCCTTTTTGGTCCGCCGGGACTGGCTGAATGACTCTTTTTTTTGAACAGCTTTGAAATTTCTATTGCTGCTGGGCCTCGCAGACGGGGTGGCACATCTGGAAACCTTCTTTGTTGGGGTGGAGTTGACATAAAGGGGATTTTGTATCCTCTGGTTACAATGCTTTTTACCCAGGAGTCTGAGGTGAGAGTTAGCCAGGCCTGTGGGTATAAAGCCAAGCGACCCCCGACTGCCTCCAGAGCAGGACAGTCGGGCCCCCATTCAGGAGTGCTGGAAAGGCTTACCAGGGATAGGATCCCTGTCGCCTTGGTTCTGTGGACCCCCTCTGCTGCCGGGGCAATGTCTTCCATGTCTGCCCCCCCCTCTGCCTCTGGGGGGGGGGGTCACTCTGTGTGGCCTGGAAAGATCCCTGAGTTTTACGGAACCACATTTTTCCGCCTCGTTGCCCTTTGGGGTACGGTCTAGATGGAATGGAAAAATGGACTCCGACAGCAGACAGAGTCTTTCCTTCTTGCTCACACCGAGTTAATGTCTCTTTCACTTTGGGCCCAAAAAGAGTGGCACCATCAAAGGGGGCATTGGCAAAGGAAGACTTGAAGGCTTCCGCAAATGTGCACAGCCGCATCCAGGATTGTCTTCGTAGAGCAATTGCTGAAGCTGCGGCTCTACTCGACCCTTCAGCCACATACAAGATGAGCCTCATGGACGAGTTCACTATGGAGGTAAGGGTGTTAAGCTGTGCTGTTACCTTATCTGAAACAGCAGCATCTGTGTTACCCTGGAGGGTATCTCCCAGCTCCTTGATGAGATCCCTCTGTAGACGTGTAAAATGTGTCAAATAGTTTAGCGAACGCATGGAAAAAGTCGCTGAACTAAAAACGCGCTTCCCGTATCTGTCCATAGTCCTAGAATCCTTATTAGGAGGATGAACAGAAGAGGAAGACTCAGACATCTCCTTTTTAGTGGCTGCAGCCACCACCATAGCGTCAACCGGGACTCCTTTGGTGAGATAAGTCTTGTCCTGGGGAGCGGTAATAAATTTGCTTGGTTTTCAAGGGACTGGTTCCACTGTGTCCGGTGTCTCCCACGCCCTTCGAGCAATCAAATCCATTAATTCATCGAAGGGCGGAGTAACCTAGGAGGTAGAAGGTTGAGCACCAAAAGCCTTCAGCAACACCGACTCGTCCTCAGTGGAGGCTAGGGACTGCCAATCACCCCTCTGTTTTAAAATCTCCAAGATGTCTGCAAATGAGACATCCTCGGAGGGGGATTTTGGGGACCCCTCTGACTCATCCAAGTCAGTGTCAGAAGTTAGAGATTCCTGCGGGGAATCTAAGTGCCTCCTCTTGCACAATCTTTTCCTCGGAACCTCATCGGAGGGGGATTCCGGTGAGGCCTCCGAGGAACAGGGGGCACCCTCTGGGGGTGGCTGAGACAATGGTGCTCCACGCTTTGGATGTGTCATGGGAACAGAAACAGAGAGCGGCTCCTTAGGGGAGGGAGAAGACGCCTCCGATGAAGTGGTTGTCTGTGTAGACAAAACCTTCCTCATAAGGTCAAAAACCCCTGAACCTTGGGTTGAGGACTCCCCCGGTTCTGAAGAACATGGAAGAATCCCAGACACGGGGCCCATGGGTCTCGACCCCGAGGACGGAGCCGAGCCAATCTGCGCCGAGGCCCCGAGAGGGAGAGTCTGCACCGAAAGGTCGGTATGACTCTCGGTCCCAGAACCAAGGAGAGATCGTCGACTTCGCGACTCACCTATAGGTTCCGAAGGAGTCGAGGTCAATGGTGTCGATCGTGCAATGGACGGTTTCGGCACTGAGGGCTCCACTATCATTGGCTCATCCTCTTCCGGCTCCGAAGACTGGATGGGTCTCAAAGGAGGACCTGTTGGAGATAAGGGAATGCCTTCTAGTTTCGACACCAATTGGGAGGAAACTGCAATCAACTTGGAAAGGGCCATGTTCTCCATAAGTTTCTGCATGACACAATCCACATCAGTATCGGATAACGGTCTGGAAGATCGGGTCGAAGGGGCCAAAGATGGCACCGACCGAAGAATGGAAGGTGGCGGTAGCTCCGACACCGGTTCCAAGACCTGGGGCTCAGTGAAAGATAAACGTTCGACGCTCGGCCCCGAAGTCTGTGGAACCGGCGAACAAACTTTAGAAGATGAACTCGGAGCCGATGACATGGGCTCCGACATCTTCGACCCCTTCGAGGACTTAGAAGGCTGGTCAGACTTGTCCAAAGCCTCCTGGAAAGCAGGCTTAAGAAGTCCCCTGTCTATAAGTTTCCTGCGTCTATCTGTCATAACCCTCCCACTGAAGGAATGGCATATAGAGCAATCCTCTTGCAAGTGGAGAGGGCCAAGACAGTAGAAGCAGGAAGTGTGGTTGTCAGCGATGGACATTTTCTGTCCACACTGACATTTTTTAAAATCAGACTTGGCTTTCTCAGACATAATAAGCAAAAACACTTTTACTGTAAAAAAGAGAAAATTTAAACACTAGCTATAATTAAGAGGAAAATATATATATATATATATATATATATATATATATATATATATATATATATATATATATATATATATATATATATTTAGCTATAGGTTATAGAAAGGTAGGCCCCAAAGGGAAACCTATAAAAAAACTAACTACACTACACACACACACACACACACACACACACACACACACACACACACACACACACACACACACTATAGTAAGGTCAGAAACTAAATTCTCAATAACTATAAGAACTATAAGAACTTTTTAAACAAAACAATAACTATCTTATCTGTCAATAACAAGTTTTCTCTGGTCCGAGCTCTCTTATCGATGTGACCCGTTGCAGCGGCAAAATAGATCTGAGTAATGGCAGGGAGGATTGTGGGATATAGCCTGGTCTCGAGCTTCTCTAAGATGCAGAGCTTTGCTATGCGGCCGACTCGGAGCTGAGGATCGGCTCCGAACCCGTGTGTAAGAACAAATGGCGAGATTGAACACTCTCACATTATGCAGTTAAAGTGGGATGCAAAACATTGCCCTCTCAGAATCAGTAAGGATTTGTGAAGTGGTACTGGCTATGACTGGCAAGTGATCAAGTTCATTACTGCAGAATACCATAGTTGTCTCAATCAAGCAGGGTGCCAGTGCAATCAAATGTCCTTGTCTTGTTTCACTTCAATGAGTATTTTTTGAAAGACAGTAAATGGATGGAAGGCATACATTAAGGTCCAAGTTCATTTGAAGGAGAAAGTGCCTTGTGTTTCACATTTTCCATGGGCAGTGAGAACTGAAAGTTATGTACTTACCATAATGATAGATACATGTTGTCCTCTTCTGTCCTTCTCAACTGATGCTTCTTCAGATCAGACATTGGTAGCTCTCAGACTTTGGATCCAAGGCTCTGTCTCCTCCACTTACCCTTAGCCCCCTCCATCACTAGAATATCTCAGATCAAATTTGCTTGCCTATTACAAAAAACTGTGTGTGTGCATATACGTATCTATATATAGGTATGTATATATAAGGAACCCAAAGCACACATGTATCTGGAATACTGACCACAGTTGTAATATGACAAGGCTCCAGGTAAGTGCAGTGTGGTCAAACTGGAGCCAGTGGATAAAATGACAATTTGGTAAGGTGACACAGGGAGGGAAAGCTGAGGAGGAAGGAAGGGGACAACACGGATCTATCATTATGGTAAGTACATAACTTTCATATCCAATGTTATCGCTTCTGTCCGTCCTCAACTGATGGTAAAAACTCCCCAGCTACTTAAAACCTTTGGGAGGTCTCGTGAAAGGATAGTCAGGAGAATGGTTGAACCAAAAGAAGGCAGAGACCTACAATGTAAGTAGACCATGTAGTGGGATATAAATGTATGCACACTGGCCCAAATAGGTACCCTAGAAAAATAGGCTGGAGAAGTAATAGTTGCTCTACTAGAGTGAGATTTAGGATTACTAAGCTATACTGGTCCTTTTTACTCGCATAAATAAGAAATACATTCAGAGAAAGTCATGTTTGATGCCACTTTTCCCAATTTGAGTGAAGGAAAAATACATTTCTACTAGCTTTAGTATGGTGCAAGTAGAATCCAAGCTGTTGTTGATGATGGTCCATCTAATAGCTTTAGTATGGTGCAAGTAGAATCCAAGCCATTGTTGCTGATGGTCCATTAGATGCAACATGTACTCCCATTTACTTGAAAATTGTGGAAAGAAAACAGGAAGGTTAATGGTTTGATTCAAAGCCAACTTCAAAGCCACATTGGGAAGAAAGATATGGTTAGTTCGAAGTAATGCTCTGTCTTTATGAAAAATCAAGTAAGACAGTTTGCAAGAAAGGGACTGGAGCTCTGAGATATTTTGAGCAGAGGTAATAGCCACCAGTAAAAGGGTCTTCCATGAAATGAATTTCAAGATGGCATCAGCAAAAATCAGCTCAAAAAGTGAGTATTGTAAATGCCTTGAGAAGAGTGGTAATGTCCTAAGGTGAAACAGGATCCCATTAAGGGGGAAGAAGGAGAAAGGTACCCCTTATAAAAACTTTTGATAACTTCAAGGAAGCAATGAGGAGAGTTTTTCCACCACATGAAAATTTGAAATTGCAGCCATTTGAACCTTAATAGTGGAGTAGCTTGTCCCATTATGAAAAAGGCCAGCTAAAAATCTAAAATAGAAGGGAGAGGGTATGAAAAATTATTAACATCCTTGCTAGAGACCCATATAGCTAATCTCTTCCATGTGCTTTAACATACTTTCCTAGTAGACTGTTTTTATGAAGATGGCAGGACATGTACAACTTGGAATGAAAGCCTGGACTGCCTGGTCATCACTGGAAGTGGGGAAACCATGCTGTTGACTTCAGGGCTGCTATATGCAGAGGAGGCAAGCCAGATGGATGAGAGTGAAGGTCTGGGATGGGATCCAGCACCCAAGCTAGGAAATCAGATGAGGTCAAAGATAGGGAAACCATATCTATTGAGACCAAAATGGGGCAGTGAGGATTACTTTCACTTCCATCCACATCGGTTTCTGAAGGCACTTTGGTATGTAGGTAGTGACAGGATATGCATACAGAAGACCCAGGGGACAATTATGGACAAAAATGCCCCTTGGCGACTTCCCCACCCCGGAGATCAAGGTAAAATAGCTGCTGCACTTGGTATTGGAGGAAGAGGTGAAGAGGTTGCAGTAAGGCTGGCCTCAGTGGCTGAAAATTTTATCAGCTACTGCTTGATTGAGAGACCACTTGTGAAGGAGAAATAAGGACCTGCTCAGCTTATCCACTAATATATTGGATTTTCCCTAGGATGTGCACTGCTACCAAAAAAGCAATGAGAAGGCATCACCCACAACCACAACCTCATGAGCTCTGACATAATGGGTAAGAGTGTGTTCCAAATTGCTTGTTGATGTATCACACCATCCAAATATTGTCTGCTTGGATCAAGATGAACCTCTGAGGAGGGAGTTCTGAAAAGCCTGCAATACTGGCAGGATTGCACTCATTTCCAGGACACTGATGTGAAGACTAGACTCTGTGAGGGTACTATGTGCCTTAGACTGTCCTTCCCATGAAATGCCCCCTTCACCCCAAATGGTTAGTGTCTGTGTTCACTGTGGCTTGGGGGCCAGTAGAACAAAAGGATGGCCTTGTGAGATGTCTGCAAAATGCTGGTGAGACAACTGGGAAGGTGCACTGACTAAAACTCTATTGACCACTGAACTGCTAGAGTCCACTGCAAAAACCTCATGTAAAATTTGGTTTGAGAAACTAGGGTGATAGAGGCTGCCATTAACCATAGGAGTTGTAATGTGCACCTGACCAGGACTTTCTGAATGGAGAGAAAGTACAGCTGTGTACACTTACCATAAATGTAGATGTTCAAGTGTATTCCTGTTGCAGTCACAACTGATGGGATTTTCTGACATGGAGGAAGCTTGTCCAGCTCGACTATCAGAGAATTTTCTCCTCCTCCTCCTGAAGCTGATGGATGCCTTGACCAATGTCTGAGTATAAATGGAGTCATCCAGTGCCATAACCTCAGTTCTTTTTTCCTTTTTATGCCTAGGAAGATCCACCTCAGCACTACTGGCAGATGACATAGTACATGAAGGCCCTAGCGACTCCCTGAAGTACTTTGCAAAAATCTCAGCCCTATGCTTGACAGTTCTACTGTTAAAGCAAGCAAAGAACCATCAGTTTGGTATGCCATGTTCTGGGCCCAAACAAGTTACACAAAAGGACTTAAAGTCCCAGTGTGGTATCTGCTTGCCACAGTGAGGGCAACAGTTGTTAACTTTCTCTTACATTAGTCAAAAAACATATGAGAAGCTCCCAATGGGGTACTTAGCTTTAGATGTCTTCTTTCTCTGGTGCTGACTTACCAATGCATTGTATGGTGCTGGATGACTCCCTTTATACCCAGACATCTTGACATTGGTCAGGGTGTCTCCTCACTGCAAGAGGAGGAGAAAACTCTCTGGTAGTTGGGCAGGGCAAAGGCTTCCATGGCATGAAATCCCATCAGTTATAACTGCAGCAGTGAAACATGAAGAACATCTGTTACTGCTTGCTGATGCTGGGTGAGAATTCTCAATTCTGGCAATCTAGTTATCTTCGAGGTGGTATCCAGGTGAGCCCCGATAAACTCTATTGCTTGGATGAGACTAATTTCAATTTTGCCATGTTGACTTTGATTCACAGATGGGAGGAAAGTTGGAGCAAGGAGTATCTGGAATGAAGTAAAAGACTCCTAAAAGGAGCAGTCACAAGCCAGTCATCCAGGTATGGGAATACACTGAACTCCTATAACCTGAAGTGAGTTGTGACTACTACCATGCACTTGGTGAACACACAGGAGGGCTGTGATGAGACCAAAGGGCAGAACTCTGAACTGGAAATGACCAGCTCCCAGCTGAAAATAAAGAAATCTTCCGGAGTCCCTGTCTATCTTGACGTGGTAGTACACATCTTGAAGGTCTATAAGCACATCCAGTCATCCTTTCATAACACTGGTAAAATGAACTGAACTATCACCATCCAAACTTTGTATGTTTTACATACTGATTTAAGAGGCTGAGGTCCAAGATGGACCCTAGGTCAAGGTTACTTGTTGCCCTATCTGAACCTTTCATGATCAAGGATAGTCGATCCGCAAATCAGTTTGCCACACATTTCTCCAGTGATTAAAGGTTCCATCTAAGGTCATCAGGAGTATTGACCTTTACACTTTTGTTCACCTTTTGGAAACATTCACTTCTCAAGGTACACAACATTTCTCGTGCTCATAACATTTACAGCCAATTTCTAGTTATTTACCTTGAGCTGACCTGACCGTTTATCTATTTCTGAGTAGAAAACTGTTAAGAGTCTACTCTACTTATTTGAGGAAGCTGCACACTGTTTAGTGTTATAACTTTCTATGACATGCAGGTGCTATAGCTTTAATATAAATATTATTCATAAGCTTAATTCACTGATTTATAAAACATGTATGCTCCTTTTATGTGACTTCTGCAGATTAGTCCAAAAGATAACAGCATGGAAGCATGCTCTATAGCTTTAAAATTGCCAAAGTACATCAGTTCCAGAAGAATGCTTAAAGTTATGCATTTATATTGCCAATATGGCCATAGCTAAATATCTGACATAGGTAGTTTATATGGTACCCTCCCTACTATTCATGATAGTTGATAATAATGTTCATATTATTATCTTTCCCTCAGTTAGAACAGCTACAAGGTAGAATTCACAGTCCTTGAAACTGTAAGTGGATGTTCAAGTTATGAACAAATACTATTTTTGGTGGCACACGGTCCTGTATTCACTGTCTTATCACTGGTATCTGATTAGCATATATAGCAGCAAAGATAGTCCTTTTTAGTCATGCCCCAAGATACAGGGCATATAAATAAAAAGACCACAACCGACAAAGAACCCCACTGTTGTATATTGAACTGTAAAAAACACAAACACCAGAGCAACCAGTGAGAATAAGTACTCTGTCAATTTATTAAGCACTTTCATCTCCACAAAATTATTTATTATTATTTTACATTTGTTTACTGGGAAAGTCCGACTGGACATGGGTCCTTTTTCAGCGGAGGCCACGGGAGAAAGGTTCCTAATACAGGTTAAAATGTTTTATCTGTCAGTTTTGTTTACATCAGTAATTTTAAAATACATAGTAATACTACACAGTAGCTTGATAGTCATTAACAATGCAACAAATGCAACAGCTAGATACATTTACATAAGGTACATCATTTCTGACTTGGAACAATTTATATATGTGTTCTAATTTATGAAAAAAATACATATTAATTATGCCAAGCAACTTTTCAGGGCTTCAAAGCTAAGGATATAATAAAGGTTAATATAAAAGGAAGTGTGAGTGGTTAATGATTAGAGGAGAGAGAGAGAGTGGGTACATTAGCTGGGGAGTAGAATATTGAGAGAGAGGGAGTATAGTGTGCTGAGAGAGAGGGTATTGGAAGTGAGCAGTAGGATGTAATGGATGCAGAGTCAGGTAGCAGTAGGTGGATTATGAGGCTAAGGATGCAACACAAGTTGGAGAAGGAGGGTGGAATGAGGGGTTAGTAAAATTTGGATAGAGAAGGGATGGGGTACATAAGTGGGAGTAACAAAGTGCTAAGAGAGAGAGGATTGGCGATAGAACTGTAGGTTGTATAAGAGATTCAGAGACATTTTCAGAATACTCCTGACATACACTCAATGCAATTTAAATAACCCCCACAGTCACATCATATGAAACACCCCAACAAATTTAAAGTAACATTATATCAATAACTGAGTTTATAAAATACGTTACTAAAACTGCCTCTCTAACTAATCTTGCACACTAGCAGTAATCTATCTCTTATAAAATAGATGCTTGCCATCATAAAAAAGCAATATTAATACTTTATTTAAACCAGGCGACATACACGCATTTGTTTTTATCTGCCGTATTAATTCCGTAACCTCTAGTTAATTCTTCCAATTGCCACATAAATTATTCATCTGAACCTTATCTAACGCAAAAATACAAATTTCTTAAAATTAATGCAACTTTGTACATGTTTACTTAAAGCATTCTTGTGGTCATGTTTATTAATTCTTTAAAGATGTTCAGATTCTCTCTCCTTAAGCATCATTTCAGTTTTTCCAACATAAAAATGGTAATAGAAGTATGTATATATGGCCAAATAAATTACTGCTTTTGTGTTACAATTAGCTTTAGGTTAGTAATATTTATACTGAACACTAATTTTATATGGATCATTGTCTATATACACACACACAAACACATCTGACATCACCCACACTTAATTTAACTTGACTGAACACATATATTTTGTGTATTAGAAGATTGTCTTTCAAGTATAGCTTTTAAATTGTGAATTCTTTGATAAATAAATCTGGGTTTTGTCCCAACCCTTTTATGTTTTCAGAAATGAGTCAAAATACTCCAATTACTCTCCATAATATTAGTAACCAAAGATATATTCTTACAATAGGTCACAATCATATCTTTTGCAACAAAAGATTCATTCACTTCTTTATGTTTTTTTTGGATGTAAATCCCACTTAATATAGGTGCAAATCTGTCACCTCTTGCAAACCACCACACCTTTAATACTGTCAAGTAATAAATTTGGATATCCTCTTGCTAAGAAAAACTGACAAAGTCCAACTCATTCAAAATAAATTATCTTCTGAAATTAATAAAATAAATAATAAATAAAACGAGAACAAGATTGTTATTTACAGAAATAAAATGTGTGCTTATCTCATTAACCTGCAGCACTAAGTCAAAAGGAAATACAAAAAAAACTCAAGCACCTCCCATAATGTTATCTGTGGTAATATGATTACATAACTGTGTGCCAAAATGTGGCTTTTTGATGCAAATTCTGAGTTGGCATTGAAAAATAGAAACGGTATTACTAACAACAAATAGTATTTTTACAGCTTATATAACATATGACACCAGTACACTTGCACATCAATTTATTTCTCACTGAAGGAACATTAGTACAAGGAGCAAGGTCTCTGTGCCTCAATATGTACATGCTCTGTACAGCTTGTATTATCGCTTTGCTTCAAAGTTCATCTATAGCACTAGTAGGAAATAACACAAATATAATACTATCTAGTCAGCTACCACTTTTTCATGTAAGTATAATGTGTAAATTACTACTAAATCTTCCACTTCCTCTCTGGCATACTATACCACGCACTCAGAAAACTCAATAACTACATAGGTTCATAGGTTCATACTAGGCTATCTGCCCTAGGGAATTTACAAGCCTAGCCAGAGTGTGTTTGGCTTTCGCCACCCATTTTAAATTAATTTTACTATGCCCTTTTTCGAGGTTAGTATACTGTGCCTCTGTCTAACAGTGACACAGAAGTGATACCCAGAGTAAATCTATGATCTCCCATCCACTCATCAAGATTCCTCTTGAAGAGAGCCAATGAGGGACTCTGCCTAACCTGGACTGGGATTTTATTCCAGAGTGAAGGGAGCCTCTGGGTTATGAATCTGTCCCTCCAGCATGTCCTATTTATTTCAGTGCTGAGGTTCAAATCTCTCGAGCGCGTAGCTTGATGGGATTTGGATGTTCTGAGGTGCAGTATGTCCATTAATTCCGGGTTGGACATGGCTTTATACGTCAGGCACAGATCGCCTCTGAGCAGGTGGTATGCCACTAAGTAGAGCTGGAGTTTCTTTAACCGGGCAGCATATGGCATCTGTTTGAGCCCTTTGATCCTCTTGGTGAGGTACTTTTGGGGTCTTTCCAGTTGCTGCAGGTGTCTGGTAAGGTACATCCCAAAAGGAGCATTGTACTCAATTATTGGCCTGATAAGGGATGAGTAAAGAGGCACGATGACCTCCCCTGATCTAGATGTGAATCCCTTCATGATTAGGTGGGCTATATAAAATGTTTTTCTAACCACTTTGGCCACGTAGTTGTCGAATGAGAGATTGCTATCAACTTAGGTCCCCAGGTCCCTAATTACTTCTTCCGTACTTAATGGATTACCATCTATGTGGTAATTTGTGGGCACTTAGTTTTTGCCGAAGGGGATGACTATACACTTTTTGGCATTTAGCTTGAGGCCATGGTTCTGGCACCAGTTGTCTGTTTCTATGAGGCCCTTTTGTAGGATGCTTGTGTCGGCTGGAGAGTCGATTATGGCACCCAGTTTGCAGTCATCTGCGAACTTGGTCAGCCACAGTCCTTCCATGTTGGCCTGTAATACAACCTACTAATATATTTAATGGTTTGTTTTGCTCTCCATATGAACAATTCTTGACATTACTGTCAATCATGATAATTCTTTTATGATTATTTTTAATGCTTATTATTTGCAAATTTTCAATGTCTTGATTCTATTTAATTTTTGTACCTGTATAAGCATTATAACTGTGCATTTAATGTCATTCATTATAGAATCATGTTATAATGGTAACCACTGATAAATTTTTTCTTCTGCCTAATCAGACATTTCCAGTAAATAAATGCTTATAAAAAATAGAACCATACTAAATATATAAAGGTTTACTTGTACAGAAAGACTGAACTGTTGCTTTTTTACTGCAGACTGTGTATGTGTTTATGTTTTCTTTTGAGATGCTTCAACTCCGTACTTTAATCTACTACATTAAGATTATTTCAACTTCAAAAACAAGTATCTGCTAATTTTTATGGTAAGTAAAGTTCATGAATGAAAATTAGCTCTAAAGCCAGTCAGTTGTGAACTGCAGCTAATCCCAAACTATCTTTTTTTCTGTAGACAGCACAATATCAGTGCTTCAGTGATATGCTGAACCTTGGATATTCACCCATCTCTATCTTACCTTCATAAGTACATTCCCATTATGTAATGCTTGCAAAATGACAAACACACCAAATAATTACCCAGCTTTCTGCTCTTAATTGTTATGTAGTCTCTGAAAGCTTGGCACTGATTCCACACTTACCTAAAGTTAAATCATAGCTCATCTAATAAACTTAGTATTCTTACCTGTAGAAGTGCATTGTGTTGCCTGAACTATATCAATTAGCTTTCTGATGCTAAAACTGTACCCTGTTATTGCTTGTAAATCATAGCTGATGCTTTAGTAAATGCTTTTGGCAGATGTCTTTTTTTTTTTTATTTATAACCATTAGTTTTACTTTCCATTGTCCTGACATTTCTTTAACAGTTGCTCCATTAAGTCATATAGGACACTTAGTGCTCGTTTATTTTGGGAAGCTTTTGCATATACTTCTACCACTGGTTAAACGATTTTATTAACACACAACAAGATTTTACATTTCTCACCTAGTTTAACTATCTTCCAGAAATTTTCCAAAATTACTATTAGGCAAAGATCCTCCTCCATATGCTTCAAAATCAGACTAAAGAACGACCTGTTTAATTCCTGATACTGCTTTTCTTCAAACTCACTTGACTAAACTCGCCATTACATCTCTTTCTTTACTTCTGCAACTATTTTTTATACATCCAGGTTTTATTTCCTTTAACTCCATTGCTTTTTCCTCTAATTATGCTATCTGCCCTTTATTGCCACAGAATTTTCCAATCATATTCTCTTTCACAGCTTTAAACTATTATCTTTCCACTTACACTAAATCCTTCTCTGCAAACTTCCTCAACAACCCTCCCATTAATAATGCTTTAAAGTCCCTTCCGAATTGTATTTTTTCCATTCTCATTAACACCCTTATATCCCTCCTACTCTTTATACACTAAGCATCTTACACTGCTATATAACTATTCTTACTCCATATCCCCAAACATAATCATTGTGCTATGTCATTCATTTTGTCATGGTGTGTTGTATAATATTTTTCTGTATTGTGTACATTTTTTTCTTTTACTGTTAGATTGTGTAATTTTGCGATCTTTCCTCCCCTGGCCTCTGATGAATATAGGTCTTGTATGGCCCAGTCATACCATCCCAGTAATTAAACACAAATAAATACAAGTGCATCTTGCTATTTATTAATATGACATTTGATTACCAGGAATATCTAACTGGGCCAGAAAGTGCCCATTTTCACTGGAGGCCCTGGGAAAAAAGCTCCACAATCACAATATTTCAAAAATCAGTTATAGATATTTTAAATTACAAAGTATCATGTTACACTACAAAATATAGGAGTGAAAAAAATTTTATAATGGGAAAAACATAGAACATATCTTTCACAATAGAGTGCAATGAAAAACAATAATATGAGCTGGAGAAAATAGGTGAGGAAAACGCATTAGTCATTATTTGTTACATAGATTAATATGTGATAAATGAGACTGGAGACAATTCTAATAAGATATTTAGAAAAGATATTACAGACTACATGATGGAGGCACTGAAAGGAAATAGAGTAATGTCTTAGCATGAGACACGGTGTTCATATTTTGCTTACAGAAGGAAGGAGGATGGAGAGAAAAGGAGAGTATAAGAAGAGTGCAGGGTAGGGTGTCTTCAGGTAGCTTAGGTAAGTAGGGAGGAAAGAGGAAGAGAAAAGGTCTGCAGAGATGAAGTGAATAAGGTATGGCAGTGAAAAAAAGACAGTGGAGTAGGAGGTTAGAGAGGGTCGTGAAGTGCGACTTATTTTGAAGGAGATGAGTGAAGTATAATGAGTAAGTTCAGCCAGGATTGGATATTAGTTCAAAGACATGCTGCATTACCCCTCTTCATTATCATGAACTGACTGACTCGGGTCAAAACTGTGTGAGGAGCCCACCACACTACACCAGCCTCTCCCTGCCAGGACCAGCCTTTGGTCAGCTGGTGCCCTAGACAAAAGGGCTCCATACTATCACCCCACACCACTTGCTCTCCCCGTGCTGGCATACATACACCATCCAGATTACTGGAAAAGTGTCCCTGCTAGAGCATCACCCTAGGCGGCCGCCTAGTTGGCATATGCTTAAGGCCGGCTATGGTCCCTGCATCCAGGATTTGTCTTCATTATTACTTTTTCTTCTGCAGCTGCTTGTTCACCAATTTTCCTATACTTCTGCTATTTTACCCTGGTCTTCTGCAGACATATTTAAATTGCTACAACTATAAACTGCGTATTATTATGTCCAGTAGTACGAATATCCCCCATATATTCTAACACATGCACATTCACCATTTTTGTAGTTTTACCTATATACCATTTTACTTATTTGCAATTACAACCCAAAATATATACAACTCCACAAGAATTGCAGGAAAAGGACCCCTTAGAAACAAACTTTCTTCCATTGATGGATTCACCAGACAAATTCCTTACCATGTTACACATATTGCAACAGCCACAGCATATGCGCTTGATACCCTGCTATTGGATATCTCAAATTTCACAAATCTTTAAGATTCAAATATCTCCTATATGAAAATGTTATTGTATTAGGCAAAATATGACCCACCTGTTCATTTTAATGAACAAGATGCCAATTATCCAAAACTAACTTCTTCAATTTTGCTGAAAAGGGGGAATATTTGGTAACAAAATAAATATCTTTATTGTTACCATCTGATTTAACTTGTCCTCTGACTTCAACTGCTCTAACATAACATAACATAAGATTTGGATGGTCCAACCCCCTTGTCACCCCATACCCTTCTTACAGCTGAATCCAAAACATCCTTACCACAACCTCTTTCCAACAATCTGTCAACAACCACCTTTAGGTATTCTGCCTTCATCTCTACCTCAGATGTATTATGAAAAAACGCTTACATTCCCCAAATGGCAGAGATTCTATAAGCTGAGGAGACTGCATGCTCAATGAATACAAAAAGTTGTTGACAGCAGTTGGTTTAAAAATGGTCTATGTTGTATTTGATTCTACCCATCTATATGAAATTCTGGGTCCACTATGTAATCTCAAAATACTGAAATCCTGAATTTCAGTATTTTGAAATTACATAGCCGAAAACTCAAAGTTCCAAAACCGGCAGAAGCACGAAATTCAAAATCCCGAAGCACAGAGATGTTGAATTTCCGCTTCCGCTGGTGCGATGTGTGCACGGATGGGTGGAAGTTTAGGTAAGTATGTATGCGTAAGTGTGTTGGTTAGGGGCTTTAGTGTGTGTAAGTGTTCGTTGTGACTGTGATATGTGTGTGTGAGGGACTGTGAAATGTGTGGGTGTGAGTTTCATTTGTGTGTCTGTGCGATCTCGGAGTTAGAATATATAAGTAGGGGGGTGTGGGCTTATCTGTAGTGTAGAATCATTTATTTGATTGTGGGGGAGGAGTTGTGTGCATGTTTATATGTGTGCTGTATGCGTAGCGTATCTTCAGGATTTTGAATTTCGCAGTTATGCGGTATCGGAATTGTGTGTTGTGGTTGGGTTTTCGGCTATGTAATTTCGAAATACTGAAATTCAGGATTTCAGTATTTTGAGATTACATAGTGGACCTGAAATTCCACATCGAAATACTGTACTTCCTATGCACACTAGAAAATGTTAACCCATGGGAGTTTTTATTCAGCTCTTCAACAAATCTAGACAATTCCAATGGCATTCCCCTACAAATAAAAAAAACAAGTCATTAATATACCTCTTGTGTATAATGACATTGCTCAGAAAAAAAAAATAGTATTATAAATGAATTGCCTTTCAAATTCCCCCATGTATAATATAGCATAGACTGGAGCATAAGAAGCTCTCATCACTGTACCTCTTCTTTGTAAATAGACATTCATTTCAAATAGGAAATAATTATGTGTCAGACAAAATTCTAACAATCTAACAACAAAGGAGGTTTTTGGGCCTTCACCCATGATATGCCAAATTGCTTCCAAACCTGAATTAGTTCTGATGTTAGTGTACAAAGAACTAACATTCATTATTACCCAATAATAATCTGCTTACCATTCAATATCTCTTACCACTTCACATAATTCCTGTGTGTTCCTGATGTAGGCAGAAGCCAAAGTTAAAAACTCTTAATGAGTCCAACCAAATGCCCATATTCTCCAAATAAGATCCCACACCAGACAAAATCGGCCTCCCAGGTGAGTCCCTTATATCTTTATGAATTTTGGGAATGGCATGCATCAAAGGGTCAACCATAATAGAATTATACAACTTTTTACATCCTTACTAGACAAGAACCCCAATCTTTCCCCTCTTTCCAATATCTCTAACAATTCAGCATTAAATTGTAAGATGGGATTCACAGGCATCTTAACATAATCATCTTCCACCTGCAACAGATTTTCAACCATTTGTGCGTACTCCGAACTAGACATAATCACCCAGTTGCCCTCTTTGTTTGATTGCTTGAACACAGATTCATTAGTACAACTTCTCCACTCATTTAAAGATTCCCATTGTTTTATATTCAAATTATATTGCTTGTGCATTTTTTTTAAACTGTGAAAATCCAGTTCCACTTTCTTACAATCTGCTCAAACAAACCAACAGCTATTGACATACTGGGTGGAATAACATCACTTCTATCAGACAACATAGGAATTGTTAATTTGCCATACCCAATGCAGAAAAATATATCATTATTTTGTAAACCCTCTGCATATTCTTCATTTTCATCTACCATCTCACCAAAATCATACACAGATAAATTTAGCAGTGGGTCATCATCATTAATCTTACAGTCATTTGTAGTTGTTATTAATTCCCTTTTATGAAAAAATACCCTAAGAAATAAATCTAGCAGAACCTTAATTTGTGGGTATAAATGTGTTACTTTTAGAAAACTCCTGTAATCCCTCATTAGAAATGTACAAATCAGATACATTTATTTCCTACAATTCTCCAGTATGGTGCACCTTCCAACCATCATATTCACCAATACTGACATTATAACCCCCATGAATAATTCCAAACAGGCAGTGGTGTTCTCAGGTTTTGAGGAGACTTAAAATTTTGCCAGGTGTCACTTAATAGTAGGAAGTTTGCCATAGAATAATTCCTAAAAGTTACTGGGTTAGGCAGGATCCCTGGTTTTATCTCTATTTCAAGAGAAACAGCTTTATGGTCTGACCTGACTAGAGAAGACATTACAGTATGTAGGGTGCAATGCTCCTCCATGTTTGTGAAGACCAGGTCAAAGATGTCAGGAATGTTTCAGCCTGCTTGTTGGGGGTCATGTATGATTTCCAGTTTATACTGGGGTATGAGTATGGTGCTTGGTTGAATGGGGATCATCAGCACATTTATGTATTTATTACGGTTTTCCTGAGCCAGAGAGGGGGACCTACAGCTTGCATATATGTGGCATGGGACTTTTTCTAAGGTAGTCTAGATGTGGTGAAGCTTAAGTTCATCATACTGATGGACCAGCCTTGAGGTTAATTTGTTTATAACAAATACTCACACCTCCACCTTTTGTCTCTTTCTTTTCAGAACGTTGTCTAGGTGTATGGAAGGCACTGCAGCCCTGTATGGTACTCTCTGTGCTTTAAACCAAGTCTCAGTAGCTGAACAATTGTCTATATTCTCAAAAGTGAGGCAGCTTGCAGGGAATGGAGTTTCTTGTTTAGACTCCAGGTAGTGAGCTGCAACACAATCAGTTTTTCCTGGGCTGGTTTAACCATATCTGTAGGTCAATCAGGTTGGCAATGCCTAAAAAGGGCAGTAGTGTGGTGGAAAGGGTTTTACCCAATATTTTAAATCCCAGAAGGAACAGGTGCTGACCATCCTTGTCAAAGTAGTGTGGTCTGTCAACCACATCCTCCCAGGCTGACAAATATTGCACCCCTTTCGAATGAAACCATACTCTAAGCCAGTTGTTAAAGTCAATTTAATGTCTGTTCATATTGTAGCATTATCATAAAAGGCAGAATGCTGCTCAGTGCTATGCACACACTGGCCTGGGATACAGTCCAAGAGCTCTAGCATGTCGCTTCATGTATTACAGGGAGGTACATATCAGGTCATTTATAACCATATGGACTATGACTGAGGTACACTGCCTTGTGGTTCAACAACATAAGTCAGTATGCAATCTGAAGGACCCTGGCTCCTGACAAGCAGCTGACCATGACTCTCTCCAGACTTAATCTGGTGTGTGGGATATCTGTGTTTCTCACAATGTAGTCTCCTCTAACCAAAATATTGGGTTGTGTGGTGGTAACCCCTTACAGGCTTAGAAGCGGAGGCACTGTGGGATGTGGCTGTATGGGCCAAGTACGGAGTTGATTTTGTGGAACGATCTTCAGGTTGCTGAGGCTACTTTTTGTTTGTGAAATGTCTGGAAAGTCTTTGTGGTTTAGGGAGATTACATTTAACAGCCTCAGCATATGTGGGTTTATGTGCCTGGTCCGTACTATGTGAGGTGGGTTTAGGGTGTGTGTTACTGACAATCTGTTATTCTAAGAGCTTGTATGCGACAGCCTTGTCTCCAGTGACATTATGTAACTACATCTTTCATGCACTGTATCAGTTTAAGAATTAAGTGGTTGTCAGTAAACATGAGACAATTGCTACATTGTCTCAGTTCACTCATAGCCACTAGAATGGCTACAGAAACAGCACGGAAGAGCATGTTCATGACTGTGGATCCTTACTTTGTGTTTCACAATGGGATGGCACAAGAGGGGTTTAGAGATGGCTAGCTTGGTTGCTGTAAGAGTACAGACTAAAATCAGGACTATCTAAGACCAAAGTTGTTGGTAGGGTGGTGCTCCTCAGTGCTCAACCCAGTTGCTCCTTGTGCAACTAAGTGTAAGGAAAATTTCAATTCTGTGTGCCTGCATATAAATAGGGCACTGCAAATGCACCAAATTAATAGAGGCAGAGAAAACTGACTAAACAAAGAAAATAGTCACCTCACATAAAGCCTTCCTTTGTAATCCCCAGCTCAGACAGACCAAGTCAACTTCTACACCCAGTAGAAAAGCAGTCCTAGGCCTTTTTAATGTAAAGCCACAATAGAGAAAGTGAATTCAAACAGTACAAACAAACAAACTAGCTTGAAACACAGACTTTTAAAATAACTGCAATGCAGATGTAGAGAGGTTCTCAATTATGTCACATATCCAGTAGGGACTCACATAGGTTTATAGGTGTGTACAAGGCTAATGACCACAAGGCCTTTTTAAGCCTAGCCATGAATCCCAAATCTCTAACAAGTTCAGTGTAGTACATGGACAGTGATCTAGCATTTGACTATCACATGTCTACAGTGGTGAGGAAGTCATTCTGTGTTATACAACTTCTAAACAAACATATGGCATCTAGGTCAAGGATGTCATTATTCCACTGTATTCAGCATTCATCAGACCTATCACTGAGTACAATCCCCCCTCTGGTATGCACCTAATCAGGCATATCCAACAACTGGAATGTCCACAGAGGTTCCTCACTAAAACAATACAGGGTGCAAGTAATATGTCCTAGGCAGACCACTTCAAAGCGCTATTCTTGTATTCTGTCTCCTACAGGCTGATGAATGGAGATCTATGCCTGGCATACAAGGGATTGTAAGACCCCACCCTGATGGACCTCCTGTATATCCACAAAACAAACAGCACCAAAATTACCCTTTCCAAAGACTTAAACCTTGCCTGTGATATAAACAGGACTTGCTAGAGAGACAGGTATGTATCCTAGAGACTATCCCTTCTCTGGTATGGGCTTCCCATCCATGTGAAGCAGAGTTTCTTCCTAACACAACTCAAGTGCAACTTGGACAACTGGATGGAGAACAGAAAGTTTATCCTTGGTTTGGCACCTACATCTCTAATAAACATAGGCAGCTGGTAAACGGTTAATCTCCCAGACCCCTACTTTTAAATGTTTTATCTCCCAAACCCCTGCTTAACTGATCAAAGGTACCAGAACTTGTCAGAGATTTGGGATACATGGCTAGGCTTAAGAAGGCTCTAGTGGTCATTAGCCCAGTACATACCTATGAACCTATGCATGGTGTAAACTGAGACAGGAACAGAATCAAAAAATTGCACAGACAGCTAGACAGAAAAAGGGAAAATCCTATCCTTCTCTACTACTTCCCCTCAAAACCAAAGCAATGTCATTGCTTTCTGCATTTTTTAACTCACTTGACACTGATGACATAATGAGAAGTTATGTACCTACCATAACGTTCCATGTTAGTTGTCTTCTCTCGCCTTCTTTCTTGCTTGATGGGTTCGGAGCCGATCCTCGGCTCTGACTCGGCACTTGCTAAGCTCGAGAGTCACTTTTACCAGCTCGAGGCAGCCCCATATCCCATGATGCAAGGCGGTAAGTACCCAGATCTTGTTTGATGACAAAAGGCAATAGCACCTAGCATAATAACTTCCAAAGGAAGAAAGAAGGAGAGAAAAAAACCTGAAGGATGGTATAAGGACCAGAACTGTATGGTCTTCAGAAGCATACTTCCTTGTAGAGAGAAAGGTCTGTCCAGGCCTGGGGGAAGGAGGGCGGTCAAGAAGAAAGAAGGCGAGAGAAGACAACTAACATGGAACGTTATGGTAGGTACATAACTTCTCAATGTTAAGTTGTCAATCTCGCCTTCATTCTTGCTTGATGGGACCGCCCTAGCACCTCTATCCTGGGTGGCTCAATGGAACAGACTCTTGAGAACTGTAGAGCCAAAACTGGCTCTGTCCCTGGAGGCCAAATCCAATTTGTAATGGGAAACAAATGTATGAGGAGTGGCCCAAGTGGCTGCTGCACAAATAGTGTCTAATGGAAGTCTAGCTTGAAAAGCTGTGGAAGTGGCTAAGCTTCTGGTTGAGTGCACTTTAGGTTTTGAGCACAGCTGTTTTCCCCTGAGCTGATAAATTTCAGAGATGACAGAAGAAAGCCATCTAGACAAGGTCACTTTTGAGACAGGAAGGCCTTTCTTGTTATCAGCATAAGAAACAAAGAGTAGATCGGATTTCCTGAATTGTTTTGTTCTGTCCAAATAATATCTGAGTTGGCGGTGGACATCAAGATAATGTAATTTTTGTTCCGATCTGTTTAAATAGTTTGGAAAAAATACAGGAAGATCAATAGCCTGATTCAAATTAGTCTTTGAGGCGACCTTAGGCAAAAAGGTCGGATTAGTTCTCAATGATACTCTGTCTTTGTGGAAGACTAAATAGGGGCGAACAGATAGAGCATGAAGTTCAGACACCCTCCTAGCGATGTAATAGCAACCAGGAATAAAGTTTTCCATGTGAGAAATCTCAGGGAACATGAAACTGCTGGCTCGAAGAGGGGAAGAATCAAGGATGTCAGCACTAAATTTAGGTCCCATTGAGGAGGAGGACTCCTGATTGGAGGTTTCAGGAGACAAATTCCTTTCAAGAAGGCTCTACAAAGCCTGTGGGACATAATGTTGTGATCTGAACCCGACATGAAAGTTCGAGATAGCGCCAACTGAACTTTGACCGTGGAAGAAGAGGAGCCCGCGTGAAAAATTTCCGCTAAGAAATCCAAAACTGCTTGTACTGGAGCAGTGAAGGGATCAATATTCTTGGCTTTTGCCCAATAAGAAAAACGTTTCCATTTGCTAGTATAAATCCTCCTAGTAGAGGATTTTAAGGAAGCTACTATGATGTCTCTAACAGGATTAGTGATCATAGGAAGCCTGGCTAAGGAAGGAAGTGGAGCAACCATGCTGTGAGGTTGAGAGAAGGGATAGACCGGTGCAGCTGACCCGATTGGTGAATCAGAAGATCTGGCACTGGGTCCAGATGCCACGGCTGCACCAAAAGGTGACGATGGAGTAACGGAAACCAAATTTGTCGAGGCCAATAAGGGGCAATGAGAATCATTTTGGCTCTCAAAACGGTGGCTTTCTGGATTACTTGTGGGATCAGAGGAAAGGGAGGAAAGGCATAAAGAAGTCCCTGGGGCCAATCCTGGGTCAGAGCATCGCTGGGGGGATGGCCTGGCAGTGGGAAGAGAGAGAAGAAGTCTGGGCATTTGCTGTTTTGGGGAGTAGCAAAAAGATCGCAACATGGGCGACCCCATTCTAGAAAGATCTCCTCCACTATAGACTGTTTGAGAGACCACTCGTGAGGCATGAGAATAGCTCTGCTCAATCTGTCCGCTAAAATGTTGGTTTTCCCAGGGATATGCGTTGCTACCAGAAACCGATGAGAGGAGATCGCCCATTGCCAAAGTCTGAGAGCTTCTCGACACAAGGGGTAGGACTTGGTTCCGCCCTGTTTGTTGATATACCATACTACAGACATATTGTCTGTGTGGACTGCAATTGTCCCCAAGGGAAGAAAGTCATTGAGGGCTTGCAACGTTAAAAGCACTGCTCTCATCTCTAGGACATTTATGTGCAGGTGGTATTCGAATGGTTGCCACGTCCCATGAACCATCCTGACCTGATAATGCCCCCCCCACCCGATCAGGGAGGCATCCGTAGTGACAGTGGCTACCGGGGCTGGGGGTACAAAGGGTCTGCCTTGGTGAATCTGGGGAGAAGTAATCCACCAAGAAAGATGATTCTTGCAAATCTGTGTCACCAGTATCTGGTGACGCATCGGAAGTTGTTGGTAAGACCACTGAGTGAACAACATCCACTGAAGAAGGCGCATGTAGAAGCGAGCCAGGGGAAGAAGGGTAATGGCCGCAGCCATGAGGCCCAACACTTTTAGAACCATTCTGGCTTGTACTTTCTTGCTGGCTAGAATGATTCTCACGTGACCTTGTATATCTGAGATTCTTTGGTCTGTGAGGGTAGCTGACATCGAACAGTGTTTAAGTTTGCGCCTATGAAAGTAATAGACTGGCAGGGCAATAAGGAGGATTTTCCGTAGTTGATCGAGATGCCCAATTGAGTGCAAAGATTTATTGTGTAATCCCTGGCTTGAAGAAGCTGATGCCTGGTGGTGGCTGAAAGGAGCCAGTCGTCGAGATACGGAAACACCTGGAATCCTTGACGTCTCAGGTGAGCCGTGACCACTGCCATACATTTGGTGAACACTCTGGGGGCTGTAGTGAGACCAAAGGGCAGGGCCCTGAATTGGAAATGACTGGACCCCAGCCGAAAGCGAAGAAACCTTCTGGAGCATCTGTGAATTTTTATGTGATAGTACGCATCCTGAAGATCTATTGAGCACATCCAGTTGTCCTTTTGTAAGAAGGGCAGAATTGACTGAAGTGTGACCATTCAGAATCTTGCCTTTCTCACAGACTTGTTGAGTCTGCTGAGATCCAATATTGGTCTCCAATCTCCCGTCTTTTTGGGGACCAAAAAGAACCTTGAGTAGATTCCGGGCTCTGAATGATCTGTTGTAACTGTCTGAATGGCTCTTTTTTGCAGAAGTTTTAAAACTTCTAACTCTGCAATTTCCCTTAGACCGGGTGGTACATCTGGAAGGGAATTTGAATAAGAAAAGGGAGTTTCCTCGAAAGGAATTTTGTAACCCTCGGATATGATCGACTGTACCCATCTGTCTTGAGTAAGGGAAAGCCAGGCTTCTGGGTACAGCGATAGTCTTCCCCCGACTGCCTCCAAGGATGGACAGTCGGGCAACATCTCAGGGATGCTGAAAGGGCTTGTCAGAGAGAGGCTCTCTGCTTCCCTGGTTTTGTGGACCCCTCTGCCTCTAGAGCGGCGTCTGTTATTGTTACCCCCTCTGCCTCTAGGGGTAAACTGACCACGTGAATCTGACGTGACTCCTTGGGATTTGTGGAACCACATTTTGCCACCCTTCTGTCCTTTAGGGTAAGGTCTAGAAGGGGTGGAAAAACGGACCCCTGCAGAAAGAGTCTTGCCGTCCTGCTCACACCTGGTCAATGTTTCCTTCACTTGAGGGCCAAACAAAGCTGACCCATCAAAGGGAGAGTTTGTGAAGGATGCCTTAAAGGGATCTGCAAAATTACAGAGCAGCATCCAGGCTTGGCGTCTAAGAGCCACACCTGTACCTGCGGCCCTACTCGCTCCATCTGCTGCATATGATATCAGTCGCATGGAGGAGTTAGCAATAGAATTAAGGGTTCCTAGCTGTGAAGCAATTTTTTCTTGAGCCCCTGCAGCTGTGGGATCCTGTACTACTTCACCTAGCTCCTTAAGGATATCCCTTTGGAGTCTGGTGAAGTGACATAAGTAGTTCAGCGATAGCAAAGGTCGCTGAAGAGAACATCCACTTACCATACCTCTCCATGGTCCTAGAGTGCTTATTAGGAGGATGGACAGGTACGGAAGGATCTGCAAGTTCCTTCTTAGTGGCAGCCGCCACCACCATGGCATCAGCAGGGACACCTTTCGTGAGGAATTGCTTGTCGAAGGGGCAGTAATAAATTTAGAAGGCCTCCTAGGAACTGGCTCTACAGAGTCAGGAGCAGCCCAAGCCTTCGAGCAATAACCTGCATAAGGGGTCGAGGAGACACCCAGGAGGTGGAGGGCCGAGATCCAAACGCCTCCAGGTATACCGACTCATCCTCAGAGGGATTATTGGAGGTCCAGTTTCCCTCTGTTTAAGGAGTTCTAGGATGTCTGAAAAGGAGACATCCTCAGAGGGGATCTTGGGGATCCCTCCGACTCATCTAAGTCGGTATCTGAAGTGATAGACTCGGGGAGTCTCGTGTTTCCTCTTACAGGTCCTCTTGGAGGATCCCTGAATGATCAGGAGAATCCTCGGAAGAGGGGTTCTTCCCAGTGGGGAAACCTGAGGCGGAGGATCTCTGGGTCCGGGAGCAAGAGAGATGGCAGAGATATCGACAGGCACCGAGGGAAGAGCTAAGGAACAGACTGCTGGCTGAGTCCAGTGGCCAGCACACTCTTCATCACCTCAAGGCTCCCCTCCCAGGAGGTTCGAGAGAACCCGTTCAAGAACCAGGAACTCCAGGGCCCACCGAAAGGGAAGGCTCCGAGGCAGATGTCGGAGCTGAGCTCACCAAGGCCGAGGCTCCAAGGGGAAGAGTGGGTCAGACAAGGGTCCGATGCCACTCACCCCTCGGAGGAGACCAGGAAGCCCGACCACTGAATCCCTCTAAGGAAGGTCTCGAAGAGGAGATAAGAGTAGAGGCTGAGGGAGCAGAAGGGGGGGTATCTGTCCCTCAGCCATAGCAGAAACTATTCCCGAAGACTCCAGCTCTAAACTCTGGGGTAGAGTCGAAGGAGGAACTGCAATGGGGTGTGGACTAATAGTCGTCTGTTGAGACGGACTATGTAGCATCTGGGCCAGTGCCTGTGATTTTAATAATCTACTGACCACCCTCTCTAAATCATGGTCAGAAAGCCTGGACGACCTGGATGATCGGCTCTGATGGCTCCGTTCCGAGAGGAGAGGAGATGCCGGGGCCGAGAGTATCGGTTCCAAGGAAGGGGACCTGGACCTCTTCTTCGAAGGAACCATCGGAGCCGACAAAACCATGGATGCTGTCGGAGCCAACAACTTTTCGGCACCGACAGAAGGTCTCGATGCATCGGCTCCGGCCGGAGTCGATACAGACATAAAGGTAAGGGTGTCGGAGCCGGTCGGCGCTGACACCGAAGCCTGGGCCACATGATGGTCGGAACCAATCGGAGCCGACACCGATGTGACCGAACCAGTATCGGGCACCGATAGCCATCGGTGCCGAGGGTTTGTAACCAGGATCGGCTCCAGCCGGCGATCTCGACTCTGAAAGAGTCGGAGCTGAGGCCGCAGGCTTGGACACAGAAGCCTGGGCCTTGGAAGACTTGGAAGTCTTGCTCGGAGCCGACTTAGCCGGAGAGCCCTCCGGCTTAAGTAGGCCCCTCAAAATCAATTTGTTTCTCCTCTCCTGCAGGACTCTCTGGCTAAAGGAATGACAAATCACACAGGAGTCCTGCAGGTGGAGAGGTCCCAGGCAGTATAAGCAAGAATTGTGACCGTCTGTCAGAGACATCTTCTGACAGCACGAGTCACACTTCTTAAAGCCTGAGACCCTTTCCTTGGACATAGTTGCAAAAACACACACACAACACAGTCCCAAGAAACAATTATCCCAAAATTAATGAAAACACTAACCTCTCACATACACACACACACCCTAACAAGGGGGGGGGGGTGGGAGGGGAGAAGGCCTGACTAAAAAAATTAAGGTAGTGAGGGAAATTCTAGTCAGAAAAGGACTAAATCTAAACTAAAACTGTTAAATATAAGATAAATATAAGTTTGAAGAGAAAAAGGGGCAAAAACAGTAATCTATAAATCACTTACCAGGAGCTGGTAAAAGGAGGACCTCATCAGCGAAGCGGCAAACGAGATCTGGGTACTTACCGCCTTGCATCATGGGATATGGGGCTGCCTCGAGCTAGTAAAAGTGACTCTCGAGCTTAGCAAGTGCCGAGTCGGAGCCGAGGATCGGCTCTGAACCCATCAAGCAAGAATGAAGGCGAGATTGACAACTTAACATCTAATTTTTCATGACCATGCTATTTTTTTCCAGCATGTGGTTCATCCTGCAGAGTTCTCCATCCAAACGAAATACATCTTTAGATAAGCCACAGTCTGACATTTTCAAAAATGTGCCTATAGAAGAATGGGAGTCAAAGATACAAACTGTCTATTCATTGCCAGTGATCAAACTATTCCATTATCTTCACTCATATTGTCCGATTCATTCCTTCTGAGGCACTAGGACTGGATCCCTATGGCATTTTCACAAATCCCACTTCATCATGGAATATACTAAGATCCTGTCCAGCTAAGGGGTCAGCTGCCCCACTGTAGGTGGAGATTGGGCCTATTTGGTTCCTGAGGTGAGAACTCTATGGCTTAATTAACCCAAAGATCTGGCTCACCAGTCCTTTCTTTTCTGAGAAGTGAGGGTCAAGCAGAAGGGAAGGAGCCAAGTAGTAGGTCAGGCAAGCACCCCCTTCCATCCTCTTGGACTTTCTAATCCCTGTGGCAGATTCCTTGAACTCTACTACAGCTGCCAGACAACAGGGAAGTGTGCATGCCTTCACACATTAACGTACACAAAAACACACTATTCCCTGGGCTTGTTACATGCCTAGCACCATAGGACAACAGCTGTACAGGCGCAACACTAGTGTTCCCCCTAGCTGTTGCCCAAGCAGTAAGTCACACCTGCCTCCCTCCATGCATACGTCAACAGCTAGATGCATATTCCCTTGACCAATCACTCCAATATTCATGCTGCTAATCTAACATTAGTCATTTGGGTTAATCCATCCCTCTGCCAAGGGGGTAATTTGGTACAATCTGTCTTGATTTCAGATTATCCTTCACTGTTATTACCCATTGCACTCCTAGAATTTCTACCCATTCTGGGGAATTTCAGTCCTAGAAGGAGCTATACTAATACTGAACAGAATGCAGGCAAAGTAGTATTGCAAAGGAGTACTGCTTACCAGGATATTGATGTTTTACTGCATGCCTCAAGACCACTTGTACCTGTCATATAAAACCAAATTATCAAAGTCTGCGTTCTTTATAGTGCAAACAGCTGTGCTGCTCTTTGGTCTAGATGGATGCTGGCAGGTGTATTTTGTGAGCTAGCCACTAATTTAATTAAAGTCACCCCCCGACACACACACACACACACACACACACATATATATATATATATATATATATATATATATATATATATATATATAAATCAGTATACATTTCCTATCTGTTTCTATACATTGTGGTAACCTGTTAACCATAAGAAATGTTCTCTTATGCTTCAGCTTTTTCAGCATTCAGGATTCTTTTGACTTTGTATTAGGCTTCCTGGCAACTTTAAATTTATTGCAGAATCTGTGATTGTGCCAAGCTTTTAAAATAATTATAACACCAATTATGGCACTGTGCAAAAAAATTGTGTATACAGATTATTACTAAGGAACAGAATCCAACTATGACTTATTTTGCCTGGCAATTCTATATTCTGGGAGTGAACAAATGATTATGATACATTGATGTGTCCTAAACATGTCAACATTTCATTGCTTGCATCCTTTGCAGGCTGACTGTTTATGAGATCTTGTGAATCCATTCAATTCTCTTTATAGTGTTTCCTGCCTGAATTCATATATGGCCATCTGCATACATTAGTCATGACGTTCTTCATTTAGGGAGATATGCCATTTATTACTGCTTAACTTTCTATTTACTGAAAAGTACTAGAACACTTATCACGAAAAACACATTGAGTCATGGCCTGCTTCCATGTCTGCTTCTTGAATAATGGGCTACTTAGTGTGAGCATATTCAGACAAGATCTTTACAGAAATACAACATAGGCAAGGCAGAGATAAAACTAAATGCAGTAGAAGATTTGTGACTGGCTGATTTTAGTTCAGTTAAAATACAGCAATGCATTAAAACAGAAATAAACCACAAATAAACCAGCTATTGGCAGTATACAGATAAAAACATGTATCGGAAGAAAACAGAAACACTGACAGAAAGGGAACAAAGGGAGGCAAGAAACCCAAAACATGCAATCAGATGAAAAGCACTGTTGCAGGTGGATGCTTTTTATACAGAATAAGTTAAAGGAGGAGTCTATCATGAAAGATGCTTGGGAAGTTATCAGAGAGGAGTAATGGTTAGATGGATAATAAACACAAATGACTGTTGGGCCAGGACCAACATTTTCAGAGAAAAATGCCATTATGGACAATTCACTGAAAGTCATATAACTATAAAGGGAGGCATGGTGAGTGAGAAATAGAAAATTCTTAATGATAGTATAAACTAGTAATTATATGTATCACAAGAATGGTGGTCACTGCTCTTTGAAATTCCTGATGGAAATTAGTGCTTACTGTGAGACATCAAATAAGTTATATATCTCCTTAGTATTCCAGTTAATCTCACTGTGTGTGAAGTCATTTTTTGTAACTACTAAGTGGTTTTATTAATTCACTGTCATTTAATGGATTTTATGATGGCATAAGGCAACTCGGAGTGTTAAATTATTTCAGCTGTGCTGCTCTTCTAAGAAGACCAAGTGAAAATCTAATAAAATAATTTATGTGCAAAACTAAGTAGGATAAAATGAATAGTTAAATGAGTTATTTTAAATTACACGTTTAAATATAATTTGATAACCAGGTAAGTTGGGTGATCTGTGAGCCCCTTTTCAAGTATAACCTGCATCACAAGGACAACTGGAAATACCTTAAACACATGCACACACAAGTACATGTATACACACACACACATACACACACACACACACACACACACACACACACACACACACACACACACACACACACACACACACACACAGAGTCAAGCTCAACTGTACATACATACATTATATATAAAGAGAGGAAGATAGATAAAAAAAAAAAGAATTCAATGTAGGCAATTAACTAGCACGTTTACGGGAAAATGGGAGCATACTACAGTTAACCTGTACATACACAGAAAAAACATGTAAAGCTCAACATGGACACTGATTACAAGTCAATAGTGAATCCTATTCCTCAGAGCTGTGAAACACATACAAAGATATCACCACTAAGCCACCATGCTGCTCATATCATATCCAGCTGTAGAAACTAACTGTTATTTGTTTTTGTTCAAACTCTCTCAGAAATAAATGACAGAGTCAAATGAACATCTCCTAACCCATAATCTGTATGTTATGCAGCCCTGTCTTTTCAGTAAGTGGCAGTGCAGTGAACTGGACCATCACCACCCTCCCTCCAGTATAGCAGAGCCAACATTGGCTGTTAACTCCCACCCTCCTTCATCAAATATTCCAGTGCCTGGGTTGGTCACTAGTCAGCTCCAGGTCATCTGGGTTGCTGTCAGGCTTTCATCCCTGTGTGATATTAAGACAACTCCCACTAATGGCCTTTGATGACCCATCACTATATAAAATGTATTCTAAAATACTGACCCTGTTAGTGATACATAACTTTCCATTCTAGTCATCTTGTATCTGTTTTTCCCACCTACACAGAGATCTACATAATTTGCTGTTATCCATCCATTGAACACAAACACGTTTTTTTGCAATTACAAGTCTGATATCCTTCTCATTTTGGTCCATTTATTTCTAGATGACTTTCCTGTGCTTACTACCCCCAGTCAACTGTTATATGCATTGCCTCACCATTCAATAAGGTCATACAGACTCCCACAGCTCAGACATTTACTAAGACTACCTTTTAAACCCACAGTATTGCAAGCTACAGCAAACTGTCTTTTACTGAGGACTGAAAACTTATTTTAACCACAAACACTCACTGCCCACCCACCTCAGGCCAACAAACTCTTGTATAATCTCACTCACATGTATTTAATCTCTTCAGACCCTCAGCAACCCCAGCTCCCCACTCCACTCAACAAGTTTTCCTTCCCATTCTTATTCCTTTTACCGCATGACAATAATGAAAGATATTCTCTGCCTCTCTTTCCCATTAGATTCCTAACCCCCCTCACCAAACTCTCATCCGTTTCCCAACTAAAAATAACATCTCACCAGTTTCAATCATTACCCTAAATTCTATAGCTCCCTAAATCTGTTTGTTAATTCATTCCATCCAGTACAACTCTTTTGAGCCTGTACCTTTAACTATCAGTGGGTGTGGCTTGAGCCTTTAAAAAAATGACGTTATCACCTTACAACTTACAGTGTAAGTTACACTTCTAACAAATACTCATGACAGAGGTCAAATATCAATACAATTATGTTTATCATCGTGTATGCTTCAAGATGAAACATTCTGATACCCTGTATGTAGCATGGTTTTGGAATTATTAATGCAAATATGAACAAGCAATATTTGACACTTGGAGGAGCAGCAGGAGGTAAATGTAGAAACACCTAGAGGTGCACTCGGCATAATGAGTTAAATAAGACCATTCTTCCTTTCATACTGATCTTCTTAGTCCTGCTTGCTACTAACATTCTCATCTACGCAGAAAACAATCCTAGGAGCAAGCATCCCTCACCTCTTTCCCCTCAAGATCCAGTCACCTTCAAATTCTTACTTTCCTACTTCTTATCTCCATCACATCAAAGCCAAGTCAGGAGCTCTAAATGTCATGTCCCATAATTTTCCAAAGTTCCAAGGCATTAGCTGTGTTTGTGCTCATTACTGCAGTGTAAGCAACAGATTCTAATTAAGTAAAGCCTAGGTTGACACTCACATTCTTCAGATATTACCCATCATAGGTCCATAGGTTGGTACTAGGCTATCAGCCCTAGGGCCTATACAAGCCTAGCCATGACAATTACCTGGATATTTCTTTCCACAATATTTACTTCCCTGGACCCCTGTCTGGCAGGGCGATTGACATGATACTCACGGTGAATTTCCTATCTCCCACCCAGTCATCAAGGTTCCTTTTGAAGAGGGCCAAGGAGGCACTCTGCTTGACATGTATGGGCAGTCTATTCCAGAGTATGGGGAGTCTCTGGGTCAGGAACCTATCCCTCCAGCATGTTTTGTTCATTGTGATGACAAGGTTTAGATCCCTGGAGCGTGTGGGGCTCTGAGGGATTGGGATTTCTTTAAGTGGAACATGTCCAACAGCTCAGGGTTTGACATGGCCTTGTATGTTAAGCAGAGGTCACCTCTGAGTAGATGATATGCCACAGAGTATAGCTGGACTTTTTTTAGATGGTCAGCATAGGGCATCTGCTTTTGGCCTGTGATTCTTTTAGTGATGTATTTCTGCAGCCTTTCCAGCTGTTGCAGATGTGTTGTGAGGCACATAGCAAACACGGCATCGTACTCTATAGTGGGTCTAATGGGGGATGAGTACAGTGGGACAATGACCTCCTTTTTTCTGGAAGAAAAGCCCTTAGTGATGAGGTGTGCCACATAGAAGGATTTCCTGACTGTTGTGGCAATGTGGTTATCGAAGGTAAGACCACTGTCCACCTGTGTCCCTAAGTCTGTCATCACAGTTTCGGTGTTTAGTGTACTGCCACCTATGTGATCATTCATGGGTACATGTTTTTTTCCCAAAGGGGATAACTATACATTTCTTGGCATTAAGCTTGAGCTCATGGCTCTGGCACCAAGCATCTGTTTCTGTAAGGCCCTTTTGTAGAATATCCACATAATTTTGGGATTTAATAATGGCTCCCAGTTTGCAGTCATCTGCAAACTTTGTTAGCCAGAGTCCCTTAGTGTTGGCCTGTACTTCAGAGAAGTAGATGCCAAACAAGAGTGGTCCCAGGACTGAACCCTGAGGTACTCCAGCTGTCACCTGTCTGGAGCTGGATTTGGAGTCAGCTACTTTTACAGTCTGGGTTCTGTCAGTAAGCCAGTTGGAAACCCATCGAGTGACGCAGGGATTTATGCCCAGCTTAGTAAGTTTATCTATGATTCCAGAGTGGGGGGATGGTGTTGAAGGCCTTGGTGAGGTCCAGATAGGCTGTGTGGACCACCTTACCCTCGTCCACAGCTCTGTAGACTGATTCGAAGAAGTCAGTCAGGTTCAGGAGACAAGATTGTCCCTTCATGAACCTAAATTGGGTGGGGTCCAGTGTTTGAAGGTTGCCAATGTCTTTGTTTATAAGTTCCATAATAATGCATTCCATGCCCTTGCAGATCAGGCTCATCAGATTGATGGGATGGTAGTTCCCAAGATCCAAGGTGGATTCCCCTTGTGGAGTGGGATAACTGTAGCTGAGCACCACTCAGTGGGCACGAAGCCTGAGGTGAGGCTATGACTAAACATGACACTTAGGTGAGGTGCCAGTTCATTTTGTAGTACATGTAGTACACAGCCAGGGATGTCATCTGGTTCCATGGATGCTGTATTCTTAACTTTGGAGAGTGCGGTTTCTACCTTTGTGGCCGTGATTACTGGAATTTGCAAATCTTTTGGTATTGAGAGGGGCCCTTTAGGGTCTGAGAGGGAGGTAAAGTTTTCACTAAATCAGTCTGCCAGGATATTGGCAATATCATTGGGATCAGTATATTTAATGACATTCTGTTGTAGCTCAGAGCAGATCAGAGCATTGCCATTTATATTTTTCACATAACTATAGTATGCCTTGTGGTTGTCTTTGGAATCTTTAGCAATTTTATTTTCGTAACTAGCTTTGGAGGTTTTTATGAGGGATCTCAGCTTCATACTGAAGCTGGTAAGGGAGTTTTTTGCATCCTGGGATTTTTCTCTTTTCTGCAACAGTTTCTTCCTTCTGTTGCATAGTTTGTTTATGGCAGGGGACCACTAGATTGGCTTCCTTTCTTTGGAGGAGAGTGTTTTGGTTCTATTTGGGATGGCACGATTCATGCACGAGTGGATGTGCTTATACAGTGCCTTAGTGTTGGATTCAGCAGTCAAACGTTCAGCTCTCGTCTGCATGGGTGTCATGAAGTTTGTCACTTCTGACTTGAGTAGCATGAAGTTGGCTTTGGAGAAGTTTTTTTAAGGAGGTTTCCTTACTGGGGGGTGGGGGTGGGATGTGGATGTCAAGGGTGATTAGCTTATGGTCAGACTTGACCAATGAGGGGATGACCACTGAAGTGGATCATCTATCTCCCATGTTGGTAATGACCAGGTCTAGGATATTGGAGCCCCTGGTGGGACAATGGATTAGTTGATCCAGGGCATTGGAATTTATGAATTCCAAGAACCGTTGGGAAAAGGTGTTGGTACCCGAGTAGTTTTCCCAGTTAATGTCAGGGTGGTTGAAATCATCCAGTATTAGGGTGTTTGGTTGTATCTTAATATTTTCCAGTATGTTTAGAAAGGTGTAGTGAGAATCTTGGGGCATGGTGGGGGATCTGTAGCAAGCTACAGTTTGGATTGCAGTCTTACCTAGTGTTAGTTGCACCTGGAGAATTTCAGATGAATTGTGTTGAGCAACTAGCCTGGAGGTGTGAATATCCTTTGTGAATATGGACACTCCTCCACCTTTAGTGTTTTGGTCTTGGTTTGGTGGATGAAAAGTGTGGTAAGAGTTGTAGGCTGGTATTGCAGGGGTGCTCTCTGGAGCCTTGAACCAGGTCTCAGTTACTGCACAGATATCGATGTTCTCCATTTTTAGGAGTGCCTCAAGAGAGTGCATTTTGAGGTTTAGACTTCTAGCATTGAGTAGCATTACCTTCAGATTTTGCATGCTTGTATCTGTTATGGTGGTGGTTTTGTCCTTTGAACCTTACCTAAAAAAAGCACTACATGGGTGGCAAGAGCTTTAGCCAGTAACCTGAATCCCAGGGGCGACAGGTGCAGACCATCTCTGGCAAAGCATTGTGGTTTGTCGATCATATTGTCCCAGGCAGACAGATACTGGATCCCCTTTGAATGACACCAGAAGCTTAGTCATTTGCTGAAGTCAATCATTTTGTCCTTATACTGTGGTATCATTCTGGGCGAAGGCAGGATGCTTCTCAGGCTAGGGTCATACCTGCCTGGGCCACATGACCCAAGAGCTCTTCCATGTCTCTTTTCATGTAGTCCAGGGAGGTATGTCTCAAGTCATTCACTCCACCATGAACAATGACAGAGTCGTATTTGTAATTGTGGAGTGACTTGAGTGCATGCGTTATGTAGCAGATCCTGGCACCCGACAGGCAGCTGACTGTAATTTTCTCCTTGTTCAGCCTGGTGAGTGGGACATCAGTGTGCCTGACTATAGAGTCACCTATGTCTAAAGTGCTGGGTAAGTTTTCTTGCCTTAGGGGCTGCTGTTGGGTGGCACACTGGTGTTGTGAGCTATGTGCCACTTTGGTTGTGACTGGTGTTTGCTTGCGTTTCAGCTTCGGCGGTCCTTGTTGCTTGGGCAGGTTAATGTTAAGGGCCTCTGCATATGTGGCTTTAGTGTTGCTATGTGTGGATGTTGATGGTGTGGGTTTTGAAGGGCTATGTGTTGCTTGAGGTGTAGTGCAGGTGGTAACCTTCTCCTCTTGATTGTCTAGCACAATCTTGGCTGGAGAGAGCTTTGCTTCCAGTTTGGCTATATAAGTGCATCTCTCGCAGGTTGTAGTGTTGGGTGGTAGGAGGAGAGGGCTGTCTGATTATATGAGGCAGTTGCTGCATTGCCCCAGTATGCCCAGATTCACCAGGTGGACAGAAGAAATCACCAGAAGCTGACCCCTGGACATGCCTGTTTAGGTGCTTTTTTTTGTAAAGTACAAGAGCTGTTTTCTCTTACCTTTGCAAGGTACTTTGCAATTATAGGGTGATTAGTGCCTACGATTAATTTCTCCTTATTAACAAGGAGAGTTGAGTGAGTATATCAGTTTAAGGTTTCCTAGTGTTTTTCAGCAGGTTCTAGAGAAAGTGCTAGTCACAGGGGTTCAGATTTTAATGCTACTACTGAGAAACCAGCTAGTTCTAAGGGAAAATGTAAAGAGCAGACTTTCTGGCACCTGGAATAGTTTAACCGTAGCCCCACGGTGCTGCATGATGCGAAAAATGTGCAAACACACATGTTTTTAAGCCAGAAAGTTGAAAGGGATAGAACTCACCCCAAAATGGCTAATAGAATTACAATTTCAGAGCTGGAAACCACTCCTCTAGTGTTAGATAGGCAGTACCATGCTCACCACTCCCACTGGTAAGCAGTAGGACTTCCCTCTACCACAGCAAGGTCTAGATAGCTCTGAACACAGAAAATAAAGTCCTGAAACCAGCAAAGCCTGGCATCTGGATTACACTAGCTAGGAAATGTGGGAAACGAGGAAACAAGATAGTTTTTTTTTTTCGTTAAAACAGGCTAAACAATGCAATAATACAGTAAATAAACACAGAAAAGGCTAATGCACTTGAGTGTGTAGCACAGTAAATGCATTTAAAACTCTACAAAATTAGCAATTTAAAACTTTTTAAATGAAGCAAGGTGAGTGCACAACTGAAAAACTATTTAAGAGACAGTAATACAGTAGAATAAGTAGCTAGCCTATATATACAGAAAAGTCTATATATACAGAAAAGCAGCTAAAACAACACTAAAACAATTCAGATGCAGTACAACCTACAACACTTGAGTTGTAGCAATATTAAGGCAAATACAGTTTTAATAAATGCACTAAAATATACTCTATATTTTCAAAATGTTTGAGAAGCACAGTCAGAGCACAAGGAGAGTCAGGCATTTTTTTTTCTTGACAAGTTCTCAGAAGTAACACTCTTGGTCTAGCTCCAGGATAGTTTCCAAAGTTATTGCTACTCACAAAAAAGTAGTATTTTCTCAAGAACACCAGAAGACAAGTAATCAGCCGTCAATATAGCCACACTACAGCCCATTAATTAAAAGCCCCAAAGGAACAAAGCCTGGTATTAATCACCCCTCTCTGTGGACCAGCTCAAGTAAGTTTAGTAATGCTTGTGAATAACAAACTAGGAATGACAAGGAGACTTCTTAAAAACATAAGGAGAGGCAGCTTTCTCATGTTATAGATAAATATTAAGGAACATTGCTTGCCTAGAAGAAGCAATTATACAAAAGTCTGCCATTGTATTCTGTTCTTGCTTTTATTTTAAGTTCTGTAATTAATGAAGAGACAAAATACAATAGCAGACTGTCTCTGTTTCTAAATTATTCTCCTAGGCAACCAATGTTCCTTAATATTTCTTTTTTTTATATAAAACAGAGTTCTGCCTGTTAATCTAAACCCGCAACATGCAGCAACAGCAGCACTGTGTCTCTCAGAACACAAGCATATTTTCTGGCCTAACTTGCTCAGAAATTATTCTCACAGACTCCAAGCATATTTTCAGGCCTAGCTTTCTTAGAAACAATGTCTGAAACATTTCTAGTGAGGAAAATCCAGTCTGACTCTTATATGTTTGGTATTTCTTTTGATTAACACATAGCAAGCTCATGAAAAGCAGTATACATTGCCATCCTTTCATCAAGTGCTACTGTTTCCAAATTAAAACTCCCAAAGGATTCAAAAGGCAAGATCTATCTCAAACAAAACCTTCTATATCTACATAAGCACAAGTTGGGAAGACTGATCTAATTCTCTATTTGTTGATCACTCTAAGGCTTTTACTTTTGTCCTTTATCCTGAGGAGTTTTATAGAACTGGTCTTCTCCGATATGCAATCATTTACCTACTCAGCAAAACTTTCATAGTGTTTGTCAGTTCATTGCTGCCCCCTGCTCACAATCACAAATGACTCTGGGAATACCACCATGCTCTTTGTTGGTCCTTTCTTAGCTTACATTATGCATTGTTTCTCATAAATTACTGTATAGGGATGAGGTCATTTTTAGTCGCACCACATTAGACAGAAGCCCTTTTCAAAATTCTGCTCAGTATTAACCTGTCTAGGATATACTACTGTTTTTTTTAACAAGGAAAAGACAATTTCTGAAATCCAAAGTTATACTCTCTGCTACTAAAGGTAGACCGAGTTTTACTCCCCAAAACTGGGACAATACCTTACTTTGATGCTGTCAGTCTGAAAGCTCATATAACTATTTTATGCTTTTCTTCACTCTTTCTAAACATTCAGACAAAATTCAGGGCAAATGCACCACTAAGTTACGAGCAGCTACAGGATGACACCCCTACTAGGTAATTATTACAATATTTCTATCCTTGGCAAACCTAAATGTCTGCACTGAGTACCCTTTCTTTTCTAAATCTCTACCTCCATTAGTTTGGGCACCAAAACTTGCTTTACAAAATCAGCAGGATTAAAACTATAACACCAGTTTTTTGGTCCATCTTTTCTACCAGCCCACCCCTTCCAGGAATTCCACAATTTTAACAAAGTCTTCAGATTCTGTCCTTTAAAATAGTAGAACAAATCTTGTACCTGTCTAGTGCATATATCAGGATTGTGATACAATGGCAGCTTCAATGTGTCAAAGAAGCCTCTGATACAAAATGATTGCTCATTTTACTTTTTAGTAGAATCTTTATTTATATACCTTATTTTTGTATACTAGCTCATTTATTGTAAATCTGTATATTGGCTGCAAAAAATCCACTGTATAGAAATGCCCACCCACTCTATTAGCAAATATGAACCATCACCCCATAACCCCTAACTTATATATACCAATCACACAATATAATGGGGAAAAGTGCTGTCTTGTACAATGCAAATGCATGTGGTTTTGACAAATACTGATCAAAAGAAATCCCAGAAAAGTTATTTGACAGAGAATGCCTTAAAGGAGTATAAGTGCTATAAATAACTCTTCATCCTATTACATTAGCTGCACTCATCCTAGTTTCCCTATTGGTTAGATGGTCACAGATTTGTATATGGACAAAGTTTCATATTTCCAAGGTAAGGTGGTAGGAAGTTTCTCAGCTCAGCAAAATCTGAATCCATTTACATAAGGAGCTGTTGCTGTTGTAAAAGCCATTAAAGTCAGAACTGGCAGGAAGTGTTTGTTCCAAATGGTCCCTCTTTGAACCCCAATCAACAAATTTTTAATGTGCAATTCCTCTGGTTTAGTCTACACTGCATGTTTTGTTTTGTTTTTTTTTTTAATTCTACAAGGTAGAACATCCATTCCTGCTCCAAAAACTATAAACTTGTACACACATAAGCACTTAAAAACTGTATATACAATGTGACATTCGTTTCCCTAGGAGAGGCTGGGTATATTCTAGAATGTTATATCCCCCTGCACCATCCACAGGTAAAGATGACGTATTCTTGAATGCAACCCCCCCCCCCCCATCAGTAATGTAATGCTGATGGGGTAACCTCTATTTTCTCAACCTAAATTACTGTGTGCTTTATTAACAAAGCAATGAATAAACAATCAGAATTCAACTAATGTGATTTGATACCAATACACTCCTTACCTTTCCTGCTTTAAGGAGGAATCAAGAAATTATTTATGTGTTTTCACTAAAGGGCTGTTACTTTCAGCAAGTTAAACATGGGATTATCCGATCCTCATTTTGCAACATCATTAAAAATCACTGCACTGATATTTCAACAAAAATGTTAGTTCTTAAAATTAATTTAACTAGATCTACGATTCTAAATGAAATCTGGATGATTTCTGAGCATCAAAGTTCTATGCAAATTCATCCCCATTCCTTACATAGATGTTTCTCTTTCATCTTTGCAAAATTAGTAAATTCTTAACTCTTAAAAATATACTCAAACACAAAACCAGGACTGGCTGCTGAAAAAACATTTTGAAACATGTATTATAAATCAGAATTGCTGCCTCTGCTCTGCACAGGAACACAAAAATGAAGGATTGTTTTAAATTTGTATATTGTATACTTCAATGAAAATAAACTTAACAAAAAAAAAAAGAAAAATGAAGGAGCTATTTGTCTCTTTAAAAGTAACGTCTTTCCTTCTTACAAATTGTAATGTCATCCTTCCCCATTAACCAGGTGCCATGTTTCCCTCTTACAAAATGTAATGTCATCCTTACCACAATAACCACGTGCCAGGCTTCCCTCTTACAAAGTGTAATGTCACCCCTACCACACTGTAATAGGGAAACATAACCTTTGTTTACAGTGTAATGCTAACCCTACTACAATAACCAGGTACAATGCTTTCCTTTTCCAAAGTCAAATATCACCTCCACCACAATCAATCAAAAATAAGTAAAACAAAAAGCTACTTAGATTTACAGCTTATCTCACTCTTCTTTTTTACTATCTATGTTAAAAAGATAAACAGCAGCACTACTCACCCCAACACTGTAGAAGGTGCTTGAAAACCCTGATATAATCAGACATCAAACATGTATATATTTGAAAGAATACATTTTCTGAAATGCCTATATCATAACTCCTGAACACAGTTTTTCTGTTTGCTTTGAAATACTTCCTGGTATTGAATGTTCCCATTTACAAGTTGTAACACCTTCCACATTCCCAATTTCTACTAGACACAGTTCATTTCTGTGTCTGTCAAAGTGATACTTGAGTGGTTAACTCTGCTACTCGCAAACCCAACTCTGCTGTGTTGCATACCACTGTGGCTGAATTCTATAATGTTAATTTACCTAAACTAGGCAGTAATTCAAGAGCAAATGCCAACATATGACTGAACAAACAGAGTTTCAGTCATTCAATTGTACATACTTACTGCATGCCAAGAGCTGTACAATGCAGGTGAAAAACTAACCTCACTGTTCTGTACTCTGACTGGACTATTATGGCATATGTAGTCAGTTGCATTGGCTGCTCATGGTACATGTCTGACACTAAATGTATCAGTACGGACTGCTACTACTTCCACTTTGGTACTGAAGATGAGCTCATTTTTTTTTTTGCCCCACCAACTTGATTCATCCTACTTCACTCCTACACCAGTGCCCCACAACCTTTGTTGGGTCTACTGGACTCTCTCAACACCCCCACATTTACTTCAATATTTGCTGGGACTTGAACTGATCTCAAGGACATGTTGAGAGGGTCTCAACCATCTACCACATACCAAGGGATTTTTGTTTTATGGCCTTCTCTGATCGCCCTGCCTTCTGGAACCAGTGGTTATGCCCTCTGGGCGGGTGAGCAGTTAGGATATGTGGTGTATTGTCCTGTCTCTGCAGCAGCTCAGCTATATCCATGCCCTTTCCCTTCTTTGGACCATGCCTTCCTAGCCACAAAATGTCCCCAGTCTCTACCAGGGTTTATTGTATGAGACATGCCACTGCTCTCTCCTCTAGGACAGTGACACTCATCCATCCCTGCTACTCCATCAGACATCCAAGCAGGTATTCAAACCTAGGTTACCTAGGCCATAGTCACGGCTTTATCCCTCTGCTCCACCAGAGTGGCTATATCCCAGAAACTTTTCCTAAATTTGGAAACCACGGTCAAACACAGGCTGCTCTTTTACTAGTTACACCTGTCTTAAATGTTTTTGATAAGCTTCATGTTTTCAGTATTTCAAGGCAAAATACAAAGTTCTGTTAATAGTTAGAACAACTGAGCTGAAGGTGAGATAGCATTTTATACATTTTGCATATTTTGATTTGGACAAGTAGTTTGAAAATTACTGTGTTAGTTATGACATCGATGTTTATATATATATATATATATATATATATATATATATATATATATATATATATATATATATATAAGCCACAGTAAACAAGTGATTAATACAAAAACAGGTGGTGGTAGTGTTGAAAAACAGACAGATTTTCATGGCCACTGTAATATCCAGACATTATGACCCACAGGAATTTTTTCATAATCTATTTTTCTGCTCAGTACATATTTTGCCACCTCAAAACAATAGATACCTTTCCTTTAGTAGCACTATTTTAAATCAAAATAGAGCATTAAATATATAACAAATAAACACCCACAGTAATAATCCCAGACTTTTCTGGAAATCTGTCAACTCATTACTAAATCCTGGCAGCAGCCAAAACCCTTCTCCATTTCCAGACAAAAGCCCAGTTGAAATCACTGAAATATTTAATAAAAAACATTATTGATATTATCCTTACATTAGTAAATGCAGGCAATACCCCAACCCCTATTAACCCATCCACCATACCTCAAGGCAATATCAGCTCCATACCATCCTTTAACTTCCAACCTGTAGCACTCTCTCAAATACAAACATTACTTGGCAAATTGAAACCAGGCTCCTTATCCGCTGATAATATCCCCCCAGAATACTTCAAAATCAGTGCTAAGGCAATAGGTTTCCCAGTAAGTGTCCTTATAAACTGATCACTTGCAGAACACACAGCCCCCTAGCTCTGGAAAAAAAATCAATAATCACCCCACTTCATAAAGGTGGAAACCCTCATGACCTATCTAATTTTAGACCCATTTCCATACTGTCCCTTCTGTCTAAAATAATGGAAAAATGTATCCAGAAACAACTGGTTAAATATCTAACCAGCAACAACTTACTATCCCCTTCACAACATGGTTTTCGGCCATCCCACAGTACCATTACTGCCCTAGTCTCCTTCACAAATTTCATCTATAATGCCCTAGATAGTAACCTACTTATATCAGTCCTGTTACTTGATCTCTCAAAAACATTCGACACAGTCTCCTATATTAAACTTATCCAGCAACTGCAATCATTAGGATGTTCTGATGCCACCCTAACCTGGTTCACTAGTTACTTGGAAAACAGACAGCAATCCATAAAATGGCAGAATAACCTCCTAGCTTTCTTCCAAATAACACAGGAGTGCCCCAGGGGTCAATCTTAGGAACCCTACTATTCAACATTTTTACAAATGACCTACATAAAGTTCCCTCTGACTGCACTACCATACAATATGCAGATGATTCAATCATAATCTCTACCTCCAATAAATTCTCTGACCTCCAAATGTTAACACACAAAGCCATTACATCCATAGAACTCTGGCTAAACCAATCACAGCTATTACTTAACCCTCATAAATCTAAACTACTCATCTCTGGATCTAGACCTATTCCCACAGACTTTACTATATTCTCTATAAACAAAACCCAAATAGAGTTAGTAAACCAGGCCAAACTGCTTGGAATTAGTATTGACAGCAAACTTAGCTTTGACTTGCATATTAATAATGCAATAAAAAAGTCTCACTTCAAATTAGACAAACTTTATAGAAACAACTTAGACAAATACATCCGAATAAATTTTTCAAAAAGTCTTCTCCTTCCAACCTTACTCTATGGGTCTCTTATCTTCACCAATCTCCACAACTCTATGCAACACAAACTGCAGTCCTGTTATTATAAGATTGCAAAATTCGCATCAGCCCAACCAAATCACACCCACTATTGCCAGGCCACTGGAGAACTAAACTGGCTAGAATTTGCACATTTCATACATTACACACAACTTACCTTTGCCCATAAACTCATTTATAAGCCCTAATTTTGCCCTTCCCAGAAAAATATCATTGAACTTTACGTCCCATCCAAAAATCTACGCTCTAACAACAAACACCTACTTAAAGTATCAAAACCTAGTAAAAGAGCAGGTAGCTGCCTCTATTCCCATTCCATAACTAAGCTCCCATAATCTGTTACAGAATTAAGACAACATAATCTCTTTTAAAAGAAAACTAAAACATCATCTCTCTGATAACCCCAGCTGCACATGCAACACATATCTACAGCCTCCTTAATCTAGCAAAACTGTTTCACATATCAGATATACTTGTGTATATGTCATACTGTTATACCATATGAGTTATCCCTAATCTTTATTATCCTATTCCACACATCTATACAACTATCTTAACACATTTTCTCTTCTGTCACTTTCTACTTTTAATACTACCATTAAATACATACCACCTATAATCTACATATTCCCACCACCTAGCTATAAGATTCTAACTATATCTATCCTACCTTTAAATTTAACTCTCTAATTCTATCTTCCCACTACCCTTACCTTTCCCTTTTCCTACTCCCCTACCAAAAAAAAAATTAAGCTGTATTGTGAAATATTTCGAACTGTTTAATTTGAGCTGTATTGTTAAATATTTCTCTTCAATTTTCCTACATGCTAATCTTCCATTGTTACTGTATCGTGCCTTTTTACAACATATGTGCTATTTAGATAGTTTTCTATATTATGTCACTTGCTTTATAAGTTATTGTTTCCTTACAAATTCATGTAATGATTTTCATGTAACTTGGAGCTTTTCTCCCTTGGCCTCCGCTGAAAATCGGTCCTAAGCCCAGTGGACTTTCCTGGTCAACAAATGTCAATATATACAATAATAATAATAATAATAATATAAATAACTGTCTTAACAAAGAACTTTTTAAACCTTTTGTTTATAAAACCATAAATGTGATGTTGTCAGTCTTGCCTTTATTCTCATTAATGGGTCAGGTTTAATCCATCGGATCCGTCTCTGACATTTTGCAAGCTTGAGGTCTTCATCAAAGCTCGTGGGCCTGCTTCTACCCATAATGCAACCCCCTAGTTAACTCAAATCTCATTTGCCATGCAAGGAAGAGGTTGTTTAGCAGCTCTGAGTGAAATGTTTTTTTCTTATTATATTCTTCCTACTGTAGTTAGCATCTGTTTAAGTTAGAGGAGGTCTAACTAATGTCCATTTAAGTTAGAGGATGTTTCTCATCCTTTGTCATTTAAAAAAAAACCTCTCTTGTTCATGTCATCTTTTTTAGGTCCATTTACATTAAAGGATTGTGTTGAGTATTTCTGTGTGCATGTGGCCTGTTTCTCTTTTCTCCTGGTATTCTACAGTTTTCAAGTATGTCTCAAAGCAGGAAGGGAAGCCTCTTGGCTTCAAGAAATATGAGAAATGTGGGAAAAAGATGGCCCTTAGAAACAATCACACACCCTGTGTGTGTATTACTTGGGGCCACTTTAGTTATGAGAATCGTGCTCCATCTGCCACAGATTTAACCAGAGGGCATTGATGGAGTGAAAGAATAAACTTTTTCTAAAAGGTCTGATTAAGACCAATTTTTCTGAGGCGATATTGCCAGAATAGGCATCCTCAGCCAAGTTTTATAAACTACAAAAACAAGTTTCTTCAAAGCATAGGTCCTCTTCGAAGCCTAAGCTGAAGACTCCCAAACTGTCAGCTCCAAAGGAAATATCTGAGCAGACAACTAAAGTCAGAGCCGAGGCTTCTTCGGAGCAGCAAGAGCCCTTGGCTCCAAAATCGACCTTACCCTCTGAGTTTAGATACAGGAACCAATCACCTTCCCTGGAACCAGTCCATTCTCGGCTCCTATCACCTTTTCTAGCAAGATCAAAGTCACCTACCCACTCTACCTGGCCTAACAGGAATCTGTCCAATGAAGATATGGAAAGGGTGCTGGAGAGACTTTTAAAGACATCGACCTTGGCCAAACTATTGTTGGATCTGAGCCCAAAGGAGTCGGGTCAGACTCAGTCTTCCCCCTCAACTCTTGCGCCTCATCCAAAGCCATCCTTCAGTTTTGGAGACAGAAGAGTCTGACATCCAGGTTGTGTCTGTATCAGGTCCGGGACCCATAGTTTCCTCAGATCCGGTATCTGCCCTGAGTGTTTCCACCCATGCGGAGCAGGAGACCTCTGGCAGCTGACACTCTCTGGTCAGGTCTGCGGAGATAGTTTGGATCTCACTGGATCCAACCGTGCCTCTGGAGACCTCAGCATGGGTGAGTTCAGCTCCTACCTCGGCTTCAGAGCTTCTGTCTTCTGCTCCTGGGGTTCCATTGGCTCCGACTATTCATTTGTCAGATCTGGGGAGTTCTTCAAAGCAGGGGCAGACTGCCTTTGAAGTTATGAGGAGGGTTCTGACTACCTCTCAGTCTGAGACACAATCTCCCTTGGATATTCCTCCCAGTTCTGTCCAGGGGTCTGTCTTCTCACCTATCCTCTCCACAGGCGCACAGAGACCCTAGGCTTCAGGATGTCCAGCAGGGGACTTCTGCCTGTTCTGAAACCTCCCCAGAATATCCCACTGAGGAGGTTGCTCAGAAGAGGACATGCAAGAGGAAGCATCTCGATTTCCCAGAGAAGTCCATCACATCTGATACCAACCCCAATGAAGCAGAAGGGTACCCACGGTCACCTCCTGAAGATGTCTCCTTTGGAAACATCTTGGAAATCTAAAAACAGAAAGGTGACTGGCAGTTCATCTCCCCTTCGGTGGAGGATTCGGTTTAGCTTATTGAGTTAATCTCCCGGAAGGCTTGGGAGACCCCAGATACCATAGAGCCTACTCCTAGGAGGCCAAATAAATACATCACAGCCCCTAAGGATAAGAATTTTTTGACAAAAGCTGTAGCAGTTGATGCCATGGTTGTGGTGACAGCTACCAAAAAGGAGCTCCCAGAGACCACTTCCTCTATCCATCCTCCAAATAAGGATTCCAGGACCATGGATAGGTATGGGAAGTGTATCTTTTCATCAGTGGACTTTGCCTTATGGTCACTGAATTATCTTACTCACTTCACTAGATTACAGAAGGACTTGTTGAAGGAACTATCAGACTCCCTCCAAGGAACTCTAACTGATGTGGTGGCAGATAAAGTCAATGCTCAGATCACCACCCTAAATTTGGTTGTTAACTCATCCATGAGGCTCATATCCTATGCAGCAGATGAAACGAGTATGGTAGCAGGTTCAGGCATCACTCTCTCTGAGGAGGCAGGCCTGGATGCACCTTTGTGATTTTTCTGAGCCCTTCAAGTCTTCCTTCGTTAACACCCCTTTTGATGGCTCTTCTTTATTTGGGCCTAAAGTAAAGGAAATGCTCATCAGGTGTGAACAAGAAGATAAAACCTTATCTGCAATTGCAGTACATTTTCCCACACCTACTAGATCCTTTCCAAAAAGTCAGAGAGGTAGTGGGAAGATGTGGTTTAGGAATTTCAGAGGTCTTTCCAAGACACACAGGGTGAAAGTTCCCCTAGTGGCAGAGAGGGGAACAATAATGGAAGATGCTTCCCTGATGGTAGGGGAGGAGCACAAAATCAGCACTCCAGAGAATTGTTCTTTGGTAGACCCTTCCAATGCTCTTGAAGGAGTGCCCGATTACTCACCTCTGGAAGCAGTCTGGGGTCAGTTGTCTATGCACCTCAAAACCTGTCAAAAGATAACAAACGACAAATGGGTGCAGGACATAATATCCAGAGGCTATATCATTCCCTTCCCTTTCCCTGCTCCCAAAAACAAGTCACTTCCAGACATTCCACCCAGTCAGAAGCAAAAAGCAACATTAGAAATCCAAACCTACTATGAAAAAGAGTCATCCAAGAAGTCCCTGCAGATCAGAGAGAATCCAGAACTTACTCAAGATTCTTTTCAGTTTCAAAGAAAACAGGGGACTGGAGACCCATTTTGGACCTCAACAATCTAAACAAGTCTGAAAAAAAGACCAAGTTCTGGATAGTGACACTGCAGTCAATACTTCCATTCCTAGGAAAAGACAATTGGATGTACTCTATAGACCTTCAGGATGCATACTACCACATAAAAATAAAATGGTGATCCAGAAGGTACCTGCGCTTCCAGCTAGGAGCCAGTCACTTCCAGCTTCGAGCTCTGCCCTTTGGTCTTACTACAGCCCCCAGAGTGTTCGCCAAGTGCATAGCACCCGAGACGCAGATGATTCTGTATGTTTCCGCATCTGGACAACTGGCTCATCACCATCCCAACCAGGCATCTTCTGCTACAAGCCAGGGACTACACCCTTCAACTTTGTTCCTCCCTTGGTATTACCATAAACTACAAAAAATCTGCTCTAGAGCCATGTCAAAGCTTAGTCTTTATAGGAGTAGAGATAAACATGACTACACTGCTAGCAAGGCTCCCACAAGACAGAGTAGACGATCAGATCAGAAAGACAAGAGCCTCTGCAAAACTTGTTCTTCAGGTCCTGGGGAAAATGGCTGCATCAATAGTACTCATTCCCCCAGCTCATCTTCATATGAGAATACTTCAGTGGTTACTTTCCTCGTAATGGTCAATCTTCGATCTAGAATGCTTCAATGGTTACTTTCCGCACAATGGTCAATCTTAGATCTTCTATGTCATACAAAATCATGATAGCCAACTCTTGTAAGAAGGACCTTCAATGCTGGATTCACTCTCCATTAGTATCTCAAGGCCGTCACCTAATTCCCCCTCAACCACAGGCCACTGTAACCCCAGCTGGCTCCCATATAGGGTGTGGGGGGCATTATCTGGGCAAGACAGTCCAAGACATCTGGCAGGAACAGGAGGCTCTTTTGCATATAAACATACTAGAGATGAGGGCAGTGCTTTTGGCGATGCAAGCATTTCAAAACATTGTCCCTCTAGGAATGATAGCAATTCAGTCAGACAACATGTCTGTAGTTTGGTATATGAGCAAACAGTGGGGGAACCAGCTCTTACCTCCCTTTGTCAAGAAGCTCTGAGGGTCTAGCAATGGGCAATGGCTTCCAACCACTTTCTGATAGCAATGCACATTCTGGGGAAATCCAACGTGATTGCAGACAAATTCTGCAGAGCCATACTATGGCCACACGAGTGGCCCCTCAATCAGAAGGTTACGGAAGAAATCTTCTAAAAATGGGTCAACCTCACTGCGATCTCTTTGAATCACCCACCAGTGCCAAATGCAGAGACTATTTTGCCCTGATCCCTCCCACAGGGGAGTCACCAAGGGATGCCCCTTTTCACAATTGGCCTTTGGGACTTCTTTATGCCTTTTCCCCTATCCCTCTAATTCCTGTTGTTTGCAGAAAGCCAGTTTGTTGGAGACAACAATCATCCTGATTGCCCCTTATTGGCTACATCAGATCTGGTTCCCCTTTCTACAGTCTCATCTTTGGGATGAACCATGGATTCTGGACCATGTTCCAGAACTTCTGATTCAACCATCAGGGATGGTTCATCCCAATATGGACAATCTCAAAACTAAAAGCTTGGTTGCTCCACTTTACCTGATTACCAGGTTTCCTCTACTTTCCGCTTCGGTCAAACACATCTTGTTGTCTTCTCATAAAACATCCATAAAAAAAATTGTACAGGAGTAAATGGCAGAGATTTTTACATGGGCCAACAATAATCATAGACCCTTTTTCTGCACCCATACATTCTACTCTAGAATTTTTGGTAAAACTTTTCAATGAAAGAGCTGCTGCAGCCACTATTAGAGTTCAGTTTCCAGTTTCCATATAGCAGAAAATTGTTCTGGAATCATGTCACAGACTTTGTAAAGCTTTTTTGAAGGGTACTACTAGATTAAAACCACCATATAAGAATCCAACACCCCCCCAGGATCTCATTTTCATTTTGTCTATCATCTGTCCCACTTTTGAGCCATCTGCAACATGCAACTTGAAATGCCTCTCCTGGTAAACACTCTTTTTAGTGGCTATTATGTCAGCTAAATGAGTTTCTGAATTACAAGCTTTGTTGGCCAAAGACCCATACCTAATTTTTCATAAGGACGGAGTTTCTTTACTCATTAACCCCTCTTTTCTACCGAAAGTTGTGTCAGAAAGTAACCTCAAACAATCTATAGAGCTGCCAGTTTTCTTTCCAAACTTCCAAAATAAAGGAAAATATTCACTGCATCTCCTAGATGTTCACAGCCAGTTATGTTTCTACCTACATAGATCTTCCAAATTTAGAAAATTAGATCAGCTTTTTGTCTCTTACTCTGACATTAGGAAAGGTCAACCAGTCACGAAAGTTACTTTATCTAAATGGCTCACACTATGTATATCTTACATCTATAATTCAAAAAATAGGTCACTTCCAAGTACTCTTAAAGCTCATTCCACAATGTCAGTAGCTACCTCTGCAGCTTTTCAAGCTAGATTACCTTTGGATAGCATCTCTGCTGCAGCAACATGGGCAAAGCCTCATACCTTTATCAGTCATTACAAAGTGGATTTGGCCTCTAGGAGTAGAACCTCTTTCAGTTCTATGATTCTGAGGAATATTCTCCCATGAGCCACCCAAGAGTCAGGTTGCCTGGGACACGTTCCCATCAGTGAGAATAAAGGTGAAATTGACAACACCACATAAAGAAGTTAAGTACTTACCATAAAGTTCCATGTGTGCTGTCCATCTTGCCCTTTATCCTCACAACCCCCCCTCCATACCCCCTTGCCTATACTCCTGGTTGACCAGACAGCACAAATTGGATACTTCTTCTTGTTTTGGCTTTTCCCGGTTAGGGGTTGCCACAGCATATCACCTGTCTGCTCATGATTGGCAGTGGAGTTTTACAGTGTCAAGTTGGCAGCCCGGCACCCAACCTTCCACAGAAGCACACACATGCATGCACTCACACCTAGGGCCAATTTAGAGTGTCCAATCCACCTACAGCAAGTCTTTGGGATGTGGGAGGAAACCGGAGCACCCAGAGGAAACTCATGCAACCACAGGGAGGACATGCAGACTCCGCACAGAAGGCACCCCAGCCGAGGATTGAACCGGAGAACCTCTTGCTGTGATGTGACAATGCTAACTGCTGCACCAACGTGGCCGCCCTATAGCACAAATTGGATACTACAGGGCCATATAGCCTCACAATTCTTTGTCTTACATATTTTTTGAGGGTTATATATATATATATATATATATATATATATATATATATATATATATATATATATATATATTCTTTCTCTATGAGTCTGCTAGGGGCAAACAAGATCTGAGATAACTAGGGTGCTGCATTTTGGGTAAAAACGGGCTTTGCTGAAGACCTTGAGTTTGCAAAATTGCTGAGACAGATCCAATGGACTGGATCCATACATCACTGAAAATAAAGGGCAAGATGGACAATACACATGGAATGTAATGGTAAGTACATAACTTCTGTTTTCCTATTTTATATACTCAATAAGGTGCAGAGAGATGTATGGATTACAGATATTGCTGCACTTTTATGGACTTTAGAATTTTGCATCACAGCACCCCTGGGTGTGCACACTTCTTCATGCATTATTGCTTACACTCACCAGTCCTTCAGAATATTGCCAATTTAAAGTAAAACAATTGTATAAAATGACATTTGAAGAGGCAGTTACCAGAGAAAAGTGAAGGACATTGACATTCTTCAGGAAATATAAAAGGTACATTTCAGAAATGGACATAAAATTTAACATTTAGAACAGAATTTATGACACTAAAGGTAGAAGTCAAAAATATTACTTTGTTGCCTTTTATTTTTTGATTATGCTCAAATGTACAAGAGCTACAACAGAAAGCATAATAAACAGGGACAAGCTGGGCATCAAGAAAAGTGAGAGGGGGGTTTAATTATGTGGTGATAAATAGGCTGTATGTGTCACAGTGAGTAGCATTGTCATTTCACAGGAAGATGCTCAGCAGTATGGATCTTGACTGGGGTGCATTCCATGTGGAGTCTGCCTGTCCTTCCTGTGTTTGTGGGATTCTTCACCACCTACTCTGGTTTACTCCCAAAACTCAAAACACAGTAAGTTTGTGTCAAGTGTGTGTGTGTGTGTGTGTGTGTGTGTGTGTGTGTGTGTGTGTGTGTGTGTGTGTGTGTGATGTGAAGAAAGGCCTGGCAGTCTATTGCCTTTCCCTACTTATCTAGTAAAAGGGAAGGAGAATGATAATGGCTGTTCATGGGGACACCACTGGAGTCTGATGTGATTCAACAGCATTGGACAGACAGAAGCATTCTATAGCTATATCAAGAATCTCAGTGGCAACACTCAGATCTGCTCTGAGCTACAGCACAATGGCACTAAATATACAAAACCAACTGATATTGCCAACATCCTGCCAGATAGGTTCAGTGCTAACTTTACCCCCCTCTCACCCCCTAGAGGGCCCATCTCTATACCAGAAGAATGCAAAGTTCCTGTAATCACGGCTGCACAGGTAAAAAACACACTCTCCAAAGCCAAGAACACAGTATCCATGGGACCTGACAATATCCCAGGCTGCGTTCTACAAGAACTACAGAATGAACTAGCACCCTACCTAAGTACCATGTTCAATCATAGCCTCATCTCAGGCTTTGTGCCCACTGAATGGTGCACCATGACGGTTATCCCACTCCACAAAGGGGGAGCCACGATGGGCCCCAGGAACTACCGCCCCATTAGCCTGACAAGCCTGGTCTGCAAGGCCATGGAACATATCATCATGGAACTCATAAACAAAGACATTGGTAATCTCCAAACTCTGGACCCTACCCAGTTCGGATTTGTAAAAGGCAGATCAAATCTCCTAAACCTGATTAACTTCTTTGAAGCAGTCACCAAAGCCATAGATGAGGGTAAGGTGGTTCACACAGCTTATCTACATCTCGTCAAGGTTTTTGATATCATCCCCCACTCTTAAATTATAGATAAGCTCACTAAACTAGGTATAAATCCCTATGTCACAAGATGGGTTTCCAACTGGCTCACGGAGAGAACCCACACTGTGAAAGTAGCAGACTCCAAATCCGACTTCAGACCAGTGACAAGTGGAGTACCACAGGGTTCAGTGCTGGGTCCTCTCCTGTTTGGTATCTACTTCTCTGAAGTACGGGCTAACAGAGAAGGTCTTTGGCTAACAAAGTTTGTAGATGACTGCAAACTAGGATCCATAATCGAAACTCCTAACGATGTGGACATACTACAAAAGGGCCTCACTGAGACAGATGCTTGGTGTCAAAGCCATGGACTGAAGCTCAATGCCAAAAAGTGTATTGTCATCCCCTTTGGTAAAAATTCTGTACCCATGAACTACCACATAGCTGGCAGTCTACTTAACGCCGAAAATGTGATAAGAGACCTTGGGGAACAGGTGGGTAGGAGTCTCTCCTTTGATAATCACATCGCCACAGTGGTCAGGAAATCCTTCTATGTGGCTCACCTCATCACAAAAGGTTTCTCATCCAGAAAAAAAGAGGTCATTGTTCCCCTCTACTCATCACTCATTAGACCCATTATAGAGTACAATGCCCCTTTTGGTATGTACCTCACAAGACATCTACAACAACTGGAAAGGCCACAGAAATACCTCACAAAGAGGATTACTGGCCTCAAACAGATGCCCTAAGCAGACCGTCTCAAAAAACTTCAGCTTTACTCCATCACATATCGTCTACTCAGAGGCGATCTCTGCCTAGCATACAAAGCTATGTCAAACCCAGAGCTGTTGGGCATGCTCCACTTAAAGAAATCCCACTCCCTCCGAGCTACATGCTCTAGGGACCTAAGCCTTGTCACCACAATAAACAGAACATGCTGGAGGGATAGATTCTTGTCCCAGAGACTTCCCATACTCTGGAACAGACTACCTATCTATGTCAAACAGAGCTCCTCATTAGCACTCTTCAAGAAAAGTCTTGATGATTGGATGGGAAATAAGAAATTAACCCCAGGGATCACTTCTTTTGCCCTGCTTGACAGGGGCACAGGAAAATCATTTTCTTGGGTGGCGAAAGCCAGGGTACATTTTTGACTAGGCTTATATAGGCCCTAGGGCCAATAGCCTAGTACCTACCTATGAACCTATGAAATGGGCTGTTTCAGCAACTGGAATTACTGAGATACTGACAAGCATTAAATAGTGAATTGAACTTCAACTATTGTTGTATCTTTCGTCTTTTCCCGGTTAGGGGTCGCCACAGTGGAATTCCGGTCCCCTAATGATTGGCAGTAGATTTTTACGTACCGAGTTTCCAGCCCTGACACACAACCTTCAAAGAAGGTATGCCCATTCATGCATGTCTCCACACAGAAGACACTTACGCTGAGAATCGAACAGGACAATGTCTTACTGTAAGGCGACAACACTACCGCAGCACCACCACTGAACTTCAACTATTGAAAACAAAAAAAAAAAAAATAATAATGCAAAGGGGAAAAGTCTGTTAATACAGACTCCAGTTTTATTATTAGTACTTTCATTTAAAAAATGCCAAACTTCTTCAGATCTGTAGAATGATGAAAAGGTTTGGCAATGTTTAAACGAAAATGCTAATAATGAACTTCAACTATATCAGATTATTAATTGAGTTCTATAAACCTATTGAGACTGAAATGGCTATTGAAATAGACAGAGTGCTGAATGATTTGAAATGTAAGTACGTACAAGATGCATTTCTTACTAAGGTAAATTAGATGCTGAATAATGTGAGTGCCTATGATAATATTTTACAACAATTGAAAAAGAGGAAACTGGAACATGATTATAACAACTTCAAGAGGGGACATATTTTTGTCTGGCCTCAACTGAGGAGCAATGCTGAAACTGACAAATTGGTATCTGTGTCATCTGGATCTACCCAGTTTTCCAATGATGTAGGAAGTTCTGCTCAGGCTGCCGTTGAGAATGAACAGAGGGGAAACAGGAGTGAGACGTAAAGAGCTAGTAGATCCTGCCCCTTTAAGAATCAGCAATGTTCCACCACTTCCAGTTCCACTGAAGCACCAAGATTCTTTTGGGAACAGACGCTCACAGAGCAGGGGGAGGATGAAAAGACACTCATCATTGGATCAAGAACAGGATGAGACCCAAGGATGGAAACGAGGTCGCTTATGACAGAGCTGGCGCATAGTATTTCTTTGGTTGATCTAAATGCTTCACAAATACATTTATTGAACAAGGGCCTTTTACTCATACCTGCTTGACAGAACTACTCGGTTTGTCTTATCAAGAGAAAAAGGGAACATTCTGTGTCTATTTACAGTTTGTAGTCCTCAGCTATTCATTACCACTATGGCAAATTGATACCTAACAGTATCAAGGCACATGCTAACAGAACCGTATTTTCTTTGATGACATACCAGATAGGGGGGGGAGGCAACTTTAGAAGCATTCTAGAGGCAACGTACATGATCCTCCATACATACCTTTACAAAGCATTATAAACTGGATTCCTTTTCAAGGTCCAGGGCTTTGGTAAATAAACCCATATTGCCTAAAGGCTAATGCAGTAGTGGAAATGATGAACATAGTACAGTTGTGTAAGTTGCACCTGGCCATAACAGTAGATGTTTGAATTTCTCACTGCTGCAGTAGCTGCACCTATCCTTCATCTCCCTATGCTTGTATATACTTGTAGTTGGGATATAAGATAGGATCAGACCCAATTTCCACAGGAATTTCATTACAGGAGTTGCTCCCCTGTAATAGCTTCTGGATACCAGGAATCACAGTCTGTAATGTATGATTTGCTAAGTTGAGAAAATCATTTTTCTTAACTGCAATTGCCTTTTGAGCTATAGAATGTCTATGATTTTGTTTCTTCATTATAGGAGTCCCTGTGGAAGAAAAATGACTTGAAGGAAGGATGTTTAACAGGGCTAATGTTTTCCTTCTTTAGTTACCCCCTGAAGAATCTCCTGGAGTGTCTCCCAGCCCTACAGAAGATGGTTCTTCCATGCCCTATCAGGCACTGGAACAGCAGAAGAGCATGTGGTGGCTAAAAGAACTACACAAGAGGAAGACGGAAATGTGATTGAGTGATCTGAGGAACAACCAATGGCCACTGCAGGTTCACCCACCATTGGCTGAGGCCTAGACTGAACCCGCAGAGTCAGTAAGAGCTCCTTGGTTATTTTTTTTCTTTTCTAGGAACAGCAGGAATGGAACCACCAAGACTAGAGTAAGTATCCATGCAGTAGCCGAGGAAGAGAAACCAAAAGCAGTAAATGTTGCTGGAGTGTGAAGGTCAGAAGGTAAAGAGGAAATGCAGCTTTTAGTCACGAATTTTAATTAAATAATAGTTTCTTAAAAGGACAACAATTTCTATATTGAGGCATTACTCAACAGGGACTTATCTACCATAAATGAAGCTCTTAGCCGATTGCTACTCCTGTTAAGCCTCAAAGATGCTTCTCCGACGGCAAGAATGTACTGATGAAATCTTCATTCTGACTATTGATTTCCATCTTTGGGGGCAAGCTAATCAGCAGTTACAGTGAAGGTATATGTGGGACGGAGCCAGAGCTTTTTGAAGCTGGCTGGTTGTTGTTTCCTACACAGGGAAACAACCCATAATAGCCTACAGGCCAATGCAGTGGGAATGATAAACATCTATTCATAAATTGGAAGAAGAAGGGCATGGCTACTGAAGCAGTGATCTGTCTGAACATCTATTGTTACAGTAAGTTTACTTGTACAACTGTATAATGTTCATCATTAGATTACTGCTGCAGTAGCCTAAGTTACATGGGATGAATACCAGAGTTTAGAATGAAAGAGAGAAGGAGGAAGCTGGATCAGGATCCAGGAGCCATTGAGGAATAGTATTGCCTAGGCCTAGAGCAGACTTTGAAAAGGCATCTAATTTGTAGTACTTGGTAAACGTGCATATACATGACCAAGCTGCAGCCTCTATATGTTTATACAGTTCACTCCTTTCCAAAAAGCCAAAGAGCCAGAGCCTTGGTAGAATGGGGACTGACTATGTCTGTAAGTGGTTTGTTATGGTGGGAGTAAGAAAAAGCAATACCATGGGAGAGCCATTTAGAAATAGTCTGTTCAGACAATGGTTATCCCATTTTCTTACCTTCATAGGAGGCAAAGAGGGTCTATATCAGCATATTGAATGCTGAAAATGCCAAATGCAATTTCATCAAACTGAAAAGTTTGAAATCTCAAAAGAGCAAACTGACGGAACATCAATTTCTTTCCCAGGGAAAGAAATCGGTGTTCCCTGCAAAAAAAAAAATGTAATACTTTAAACACTTCGCCCCCACACCCCCCATCGTGAGGGGCTGTGCCCACCACAACCCCCCTACTTAAATATACCAACTCTTAGACCGCACCACAGTGGAGGAAATAGCAAACTCCGATGATGGCCCACCGATTCTTTCCCTGGGAAAGAAATCAATGTTCCGTCAGTTCGCTCTTTTGAGATTTTAAACATTTTAGTTCGGTGTAATTAAATTCGGCATTTTCAACATTCAAAATGCTGATAGGAACCTGGCAAAGTCAGAAGTCCTGAAGGTCTTTGCTCCATCAGTGTACTATCGGAGTTACCTGTGGACATCCAGAGTGAGTATAATTCTTTCTCCATGATTTTTTGGCTCTGGAAGAAAAACAGAGAGATAAATAGCCTGCCTTCATGTAAACTCTGAAATGACCTTTGGTATAAATGAAAGATTTGTTTCCCTATCCTTGTGAAAAATGAGATAGATGTGACTCACCATAACAATAAGCCACACTTTTCCAAGAACACAGCTTGAAATCAGCCTCTTGATCAAGTTCAGAAGGAAAGCATGTATATTTTTTCTAAACAAAATCAATATCTCAAAAAGGAGTCATCTGTCTACTAGGTGGGTGGATATGTAATCATCTTTCAAGAACAGGTTCACAACAGGTAGGAAAGGAAGGGGGATTTAGGGCCAGATGAGCAGAAATGGCTGAGAGATGAATCTTGATAGAAGAAAGAGACACCAATGGATAATTACTTACACAAATACTGAAGAATCATGGGAGTCTAAGCAATAAAAGGATCTTAGTTCTTGGACTGGCACCAACTAGAAAATCTTTTCCATTTACCTACACAAGATTTTGTAGTAGCAGGCGTCTTTGCCTCTTTTAGTACCTGCTATACTTCCTTGGAAAAAAGGTGCCTAAAAGTAATTAGGATTTTTTCATCCAGGCTGTGAAATGAAGATGTTGAATGCAGGAGTGCATCGAATGGATACATGATTATTTGATAGATACTTTTCTTATGGAAGACAAAACAAAAAAAATATATATATGAAAGCCACTTTCAGCAAGTATGATTTTAAAATTTTTAAGTCCCCCCAACTTATATATACCAACTCCTCAACTGCACAACAGTGGAGAAATGGCAACAAAAAGTGGCTGTTGTCAGTCATACAAACAGCGCTCAGTTCACATACACATTTGTTATCCAACTCCTCCAGTCACATGCAATTAAGTCCATTCTATGAAAAAGCTTACACTAACTGCCATTGGCTATTTTCAGAATCAAAAAGCATTTTTTGTTTGAGCAAAAAGGGAGTTACCACATTTATCTTTGGAGTGTCCTTCTGAATCTTGAGAAACAGTCTGGTTATTAGAGGAAAGGGAGGAAAACCATACAGAAACATTCCTATCCAAGGTAATGAAAAATTATCTGTCTTCCATGACTGTTTGCAAGGATTCCTAGAGCCACATTTTTTAAACTGCTTCTTTCAACTGTAAGAAGACTATTTGACAAGTTCCCCACAGACAGATCAATTCCGATAAAAACTGCAACTTCCACTCCTGAGGGTCTGTCTGGGTCCTGCTCGTGTATCTGCCACAATGTTTTGCTCTGAGAAAATGCATGTAAGGCTTAAGGGACAAACTGAACTGAGTTGTAAGATCTCAGGCTAATTTCTAAAGGAGGTAGGACATTGTTTACCCCATGTTAATGTACCACATCACTGTGGTAATATTTGTGATTTCTAGCAGAGGGCTTATTGTAGATGGTTCAGAGATTTGACCCTACGATTTCATTTCCTTGGAAACTGCTCCCCAAGCAAAGTCGGAAGCATATGTTGTTGCAGACTGAGTAGAGGCTGGCAGGGAAAAGGGAAGACCTGGGTTGAGAGAGAACTGATTCACCCACAAATTTAAGTCCTGTTTTACAAACCCTAGCACTGGAATTTGAAATGATAGAGGGTGCTGGTGTTGTATCCACAGTAATTAGATAAGTCCCTGAATCTTTCTCATGTAAAATCGGGTCATGAGAATCGTGAAAATAGTTGTGGCCATCAAACCTAGAATTCTGACATATTCTCTGACAGATGCCAGAGTCTGGTCTGAAAACAGAAAATGTTTCTTGTAATGCTCTACTTTGCCTTGAGGAAGAAGTGCAATTTTAAGTATTGTATCTAAAGGATACCCAAGAAACACTATCTTGCGAGAAGGAATGAGAGAAGATTTCTCTCAGTTCACCTGAAATCGTAAGCCGAGAAACATATTTACTACTCAAGCCAGAGATTCTTGACATGCTGTGAAGGAAATGTGCAAAATCAGGCAACAGCAACCTGCAAGAGACACACACACTTTGGTTATGCTTTTGTTACCTACAGCCTAGCGTGTTTACAAAGGACAAAGAGCAAACTGAAAATGCAAACCAGAGAAATGCAAAAAGCACAAGAAATTGTTGTTGCTTGGAATGAGATGGTGAGCATCTTAAATCAAAAGTTACTAGGAAAATCTGGTTAGAGGAATGAGAATTGAGAGAGACTGTAGAAAAAATATTTGGATTTTTGCAACTATGATGTGAAGACTTACAAAAGAAAGGCCTAGACAAATCCCCATTTTCCTTGTTTCTTTGGCAATAGAAAAATTACTGAATAAAATCATTTCCTATTTGATCTAAAGGAAGACATTCTATTACCCCCTAAGACAGCATCTGATTCAGAACAGGAGGGAAGACTCCTGTCTGAATGGATGTGGTACAGTCCCATGAAAAATGAAGAAGGAATTCCCATTACCAGCTGTAATATTTTAGAATGATTTTTCAAAATACAACTGTCTGAGGGCTATCTGGTGCCAAAGAGGATAGTGAAGACCTAAAGACTGGGACAGATTTACAAGATTACCAGTGTGGGAAAGGGGAAATCCTGAGAGGGGAGCATATAGGCAGTTTGATTTTTTTTAGGCTTTTGGTTCTGGAAAGATCATACTTTCTTCTTTAAACCTTCTGTCCACTGTTTGAAATTTTGTTTGCCTGACCATTGCTGGGTACCCTTGGTTCTGCTTCTTAAAAGAGAAGTCTGAACTGGAAGAAAAGTTTCTGTTATATTTAAAAATGGAAGGTTGAAAAATCTGGGTAACCCTAAATTTACTATCCCCTTCCACGGGGAAAGGCAAATAATACTTATTTATCTAGGAAAGCATTTGAAATTTCAGTTGGAACATCCTCTGGTAAATTTGCAGACTGTAGCCAAGAAAATCTTCTCAAAATAGAGCCATCAGCAGCAGCTCTGGATACAACATCAGTTATAAATGAAAAGTGCTGGCAGACAGAGCATCACAGGCACAAATCACTCTGGTGATGATGAAACCACAAATATTTGAATGGTAAAATCCACAAATGAAGAAGTATAAACGTGAGTGCTTTTCATTAAACAAGTTTTGACTTCATCAAACTCCATTAAAATGCAAGACAACCATTATATACATATAAAAACACTCTAATTGGGTAAAAAAAAAAGGAGGGGAGCTAGCTGAGCAACACTGAGAAAGAACATTAATTAACCTCTTAGTGACTGAATCACAGTTAAAACTAATACAACTTAAATACAACTGAGACTTTGTGATTAAAAGTTACTAGTCACATACTTATAGCATAAGACGCTATAAATGGACATAAATAGAAAAAAAGGAAGAAAAAAGTTAAAACCAAGTCATTTTAAATTCACGTATTAAATATTCACATGATATAAAAACATTTCTGAAAGCTTAATGCATACAAAAGTGCTTGTACTTAAAAAATTGTTTTAGGATAATTTATTCCTTTCTAGGGCTTTTAATTTCAATACAGGTGAGATAGAAGTCTTGTCATTTATTCCGTGCCATCTGTCAGCCTGTAATAAAATTTGCCACCTTAACTCCTTTAACTCTAACTGGAGTCACCAGGGCTTTTTTTCACTTATGTCTACGTGGTCAATTGCCATAAATGTGAAATTGTGGCCAGTATTGTCTTGGGTATGCCTCGCTAACAAGTTATTAATATTATTCCTTCTTATGGCATAGTTGTGTTCATAGATTCTGGCATTAAATTTCCTTTCTGTTTTGCCTACATACAGTGCTAGACATTGGTCACATGTGGCCATGTAGACCACAGCCTTGGAGTGGCAGCTGTATTACCTTTTACATAGTGGTCTATACCATTCACTGTAAATTTGCTACTCGATTTCACCTTGTGGCACCAGTTACAAGACTCACATTTGTACATACCTACATGTCCTGTTATGGTGCTGTTAAAACCTTTCCTCAAAAGATCTTTCAAGTTTGAGCCCCTTCTTATGTCACTATAGGTCTCTCTCTCTCCTATTTGTGCCCTGATGTCCAAGTCATCAATTAAAATGTCCCAGTTCTTATGAAAAATAGACATCAAATAATATGAGTCGGAGTTGAATGTGAGCACCATAGATCTACAAAAGGAACTTTTTTCTGACATAGGTCTCCCCTCCTCAACTTCAGAGGGACTGCTGTCTAGCATATTTTCTCCAACTATAGGCTTAAAGTACCATACTCTTCTTTTGCCTATCACTTCCTGCATAAGCTAATTGAGCAAATCTGCTGGATACTCCCTCCTCAAAAAGATAGTTTTTAAATTGTCACATTCTGAAAGTCTTCTTCTCTAGAGATCATGCGGGCTGCTCGAACTAGCTGCCCTTTAACTACTGACCTCTTTTGGTGCAACATCAGTTATGTCATAAGGAAATTTTGAAGAATGTTTGATTACTTAAGACATGGCATGTACCACAGAACACACTGCACTATCCAAAGGAGGGATTTCAGCAATTAAATTAATTAAATCATCACAAGAAGCCAGCAAAAACTTAAGACATGTGGGCCTAACCCTTTATAATTGTGAAGACCAGAGTGGAAGACAACACATTTTTTATCAAACTTATCCAAAACTGTTCCCAGTTTGTCAAAAGGTTTAATGTTGGCAGCTGGAAGAAGCTGACCTTGACAAGGAAATTATTTCAGGATCTGCCCTGGGATTAGAACTGGGACACGTTATACACCTTATCAGACCTTTTTAGGAGCAGGTGGTGATTACCAGGAAAAGTGCATGCTACCAAAAAGGAACCATCCAAGGCTGGTAAAACAAGAGGGATAACTGCAGGTGGAGGCAAGACTACCTGTAATAAATCATATCTTTGTTGAGATTCCAACATTTCCTTTTGTTTGCATTAGAAGAATTCCAACAAATCACCATTCCTCAGGAGGGGAATCTGACAAGCCCCCTTCAGAGTCAAGATTCTCCATACTCTAAAGAGGGAACATAAGAGCAGTCCCAATCCAATTCCTGTCCCTCAGACTGGGAATCAATATCAGACAGGAAAGAAAATGTTCTCTTTTTCTCAGGATTATCATCATTCAAATTCTGAAAAGGTCTCAACAATCCATTTGCCAATTCCTGCCAGTCATATGCTCTGTGAGAGGAAAACAGTCTATATTTATGCAACTTTTTTTATAGGAGACCTCTCCTACAGAAAATGAGTGGCTAAACAGATGGTCCCTACCTGGGAAAGAGGTTCCTCAGAGCAGATAAGCAAAAGAACATCCCAGGCACCTTTTCTGAAGCCAACACAGGTGGTTCTCCCATACACAAAAAGAGCAACTCAACAGCCACAGCATCATCTTAAGGGCATCACCAAAGGGAGCTAAAGAAAAAGATGACCAGTCTGAGGAACAACAGGTGGCCACAGCAGTGTCACTCATCAGTAGCTTAGACAAAGAAGATGGCTTGAAAACTAAAGCTCCTTGGATAGCATTTTTCTTCTTGCGACAAACAAAGGAATGAATAACATTACCGGGACCCTAGTTCATATGCTAGCCATGAAAGACGTCTCACAGGTGGATAGTGGAGCTAAGAAGAGTCTGCGCTACCTCCTGAGTAAAAATGCAGTCTTAGAGGTAAAACATTTTGGTGACAATCAGCCAATACACTTGTCCTGGTCCCTCACAACAAGTTAATGCATAAGCAGAACATCCTTCCTCAAAAAATAATAAGTTAAGAAATCCCCACAGAGACTCAGGACCAGCTTACAGCCAAGAAAAAACAAGTGTATGATTAGTGGTTAACAGAGCATAGAAAACTTGGTAAAATAAATTTTGTAGTAAAAAAATCCCAAAGACCACTTAACAATAATTAAGTTTATGCCCCCTTCCCAAAAAAAATAAAAACTGAGATAAAAGTTTATTTTATTTTAAATATACAGTTTTACACAAAAATATTTCAAAGAAGCTTGTCAGAAAAATTAAATTCTGAAGTAAATTATTTTGCCTCAAGTTTTCAAAAGTGCAGAAATGTCCTACAAAAGACATATTTAATAGAGAAAATATTTTTTTCTGTAAAAAATAGAAGTGGAAGTTAATCCTAAAGGGGAACTATCTGCCAAGTTTTGATGAAGTACTATCAATCATCTAAAGCTTGTGAAGGAGCTCACTCTTGGATGACAAGTTCTGAAGATATGGCACCCAAGCCAATGCCCTTATAATATCTCCTGCACATGGCAGTGGCAAGTGCCCTAAAGCAATGGAATTTGATGGGCTGGTCCGATTCTTGGCAGGACCTCCCATATAGCTTAGGCTACTGCGGCAGTAAATCTGACTATTATTCATAAAAAAGGCAAAGCTACGGCTCCAATCCCTTTACAGTTTTACTTCTAAGAACGCTAAAACAAATAACTTCATTGAAATGGGATCACTTCTGTATAAATCTAATTGCTCACCTTCTTTTGAATGAGCTAAATTTGCCTCACTCTGTGATTCCTTTCAGGTAGCTGGTCTCATTAATGCAGTCTACTCCTAGGAAGATCAATTTTTACACAAGTCTTCTGAAAGAAACATATCCTCAGCCATCACTCTCCTGGGACTCCATATTGAAATATTGGCACTCGAAATAACTAAGTGTCAACAAGGTGAAAAAAAGACCAAAAACACAGAAGAATGAATCTTAAAAATTGCTCTTCTCCTTAAAATTTCTTTTTGCAGAGAGAGGCAAGATCCCCCCCGCATTCCCCATACCACTTGAACTTATATATAACAATTCCAAGATCACCATACCTTGGAGAAAAGGGAATACTCAGAGAAATGGAATCTCGGACTTAATATATAGAAATCCATTCTTTAGGCCAGTCTGTCTCTGTATTTTGGGACACACTTTAGCGGGTCCCAGTATATCAAATTGTTAACCTCCCCTGGTCTGTATTTGATTTCTAGTGATCCTACCAACGACATTAATTACATTGGTTTTCTACTGTGAGTTTATACTTTTTAAAAGCATAGACTCTTTCAGAACTCAGAAGGATCACAGTCTTACTTTTTGGCAGGATTTCATGTCATTTAATAAGAAGTTATGTACCTACCATAACGTTCCATGTTAGTTGTCTTCTCTCGCCTTCTTTCTTGCTGGATGGGTTCAGAGCCGATCCTCGGCTCCGACTCGGCCACTTACTAAGCTCGAGAGCTAATTTTACCAGCTCGAGGCAACCCTATATCCCATGATGCAAGGCGGAGACTACCCAGATCTCGTTTGGTAGCTAAGGAAATTATGCAATATATTCTTCCAACTGGAGAGGAGGAAGAAAAAGCAATAATACTAAAAATGACAATCATAATAATCATAATCCTCTGAAAGGGATCAATCTAATCTAGTGACACTAGAAGGTGATTAGCTAGAAAAAGGATAAAACCTCTTAAGAGAAGAGGCATAATCTTCTCAGTCTGACCAGGCTAGGGGGATGGAGGGCGGGACGCAAGAAAGAAGGCGAGAGAAGACAACTAACATGGAACGTTATGGTAGGTACATAACTTCTTAATGTTAAGTTGTCAATCTCGCCTTCATTCTTGCTGGATGGGACCACGTCCCTAGCACCTCTATCCTGGGTGGCTCAATGGAACAGACTCTTGAGAATGGTGGAACCAAAATTCGCTCTGTCTCTGGAGGCCAAGTCTAATTTGTAATGTGAAACAAAGGTATGAGGAGAGGCCCATGTGGCTGCTGCGCAAATAGTGTCTATTGGAAGTCTAGCCTGAAAAGCTGTAGATGTAGCTAGAGCTCTGGTAGAATGGGCTTTTGGCCTAGAAATCAACTCTTTACCTCTGAGCTGATAAATGTAAGTAATCACAGAAGACAGCCATCTAGATAAAGACACCTTGGAGACTGGAAGGCCTTTCCTGTTCTCTGCATAGGATAGAAACAGTTGATCAGATTTCCTAAAAAGTTTAGTTTTGTCCAGATAATATCTGAGTTGGCGGTGAACATCAAGATAATGCAGTTTTTGTTCCGCTCTATCAGAATAATTTGGGAAAAAAACTGGAAGATCAATGGATTGATTTAAGTTCATCTGCGATGCCACTTTGGGTAAGAAAGATGGATTAGTCCTTAGAGATACCCTGTCTTTGTGGAAGATTAGGTAGGGAGGACGAATGCAGAGAGCATGAAGCTCAGATACTCTCCTGGCAGAAGTAATGGCGACTAGAAAGAGTGTCTTCCAAGAAAGAAATTTCAAAAGGGATGAGACTAAAAGTCTTAATTTGAAGAAAACTTACCTAGAGCTGGTAAAAGAGGCACCTTGTAAGCGAAGCGGCAAACGAGATCTGGGTAGTCTCCGCCTTGCATCATGGGATATAGGGTTGCCTCGAGCTTGTAAAATTAGCTCTCGAGCTTAGTAAGTGGCCGAGTCGGAGCCGAGGATCGGCTCCGAACCCATCCAGCAAGAATGAAGGTGAGATTGACAACTTAACATTTACATTTAATCTGAGGGTAACTGGTCTATTGTTGCAGGCCTTTCTTATGTTTTTTATTTTCTTTGCTCCCGAATTCATGCCCTGGACTTTTACCTGCATCCAGAGTCAAGGAACCCACTCCCATGTCAATTGCCTTAATGTTCAAAACAACATCTGGTGGCTTTAGTACCACTCAGTTTCATCGATATATACTTTAGAGGGACACTTTGTTCCCCTATACAATATTTTTATGGCAATATACTCATTGCTCCATCATCCATCTCCAGTTCTACCAACCAACTCCTAACATCCCCGGACTTCTTTGATATGAGGGCATAGCTGAGGCAGATCCCAGTGGTTTCCTGGGGTGTCTCCATTTGTTGTTTTGTTTTGTTTTTTGTTTTTTTACTTATGGCCCACCACATTATTCCCCCTTGCTATTATCTGCGGTTACATCTGAGGGGCAGGCATGCAATAAGCATGTACGGCACACTGTCCTACATCCACAGCAGCTCAGCTATGTCCACCACTCTATTTCTTCTTTGAACCAGGAGTCCCAAATTGTGATGCCCCTAGTATCTAATAGGGATCATCAAATAACTACCCTCTCCACCCAAGATGCGACACCCTCATAATCACTATCTCCACCCAGCATGTAATGCTCATCTCTCTCTACTGCTCCATCAGTCACCCAAGCCATTACTAGAATCCATGTCACCTGGACCATAGTCAGGACTTTATCCCCCTACCCACTGGAGAAAATCAATTTCTTAGTGTTTAGTGATGTATCCTAACTGGTTCAATTATCTTAAAACATGATTTTTGCAGTTTCTTTTACGAATAATTTTTCACTCTGTTTTTTTTTTCTGAATGGTCTTGCTTTTGTAGCCTAAATCACAAATCTTAGTTTTGCATTCTTCAATTATAAATCTAGCAACAGTTACGAAGTAGCCAACAGACCTTTTCTGTACTTGTCTAATGATAAAAGGACTGCACTGTTTGTCCCTTAGGAGATGGGCTTCCTGTTCTAGGAATGCTGCATTTTAGATGCTTTTTGTTTTATGTTCATGTGACTTTAAACAGGTTATGGGTTTCCTTGGTAGACAGAAATTAGAACTGCCAAACTACCATTTTCAGGATGTTCAGATATTCTCAATTTTCCTGCTTGATTATTCTGAGGTTAAAAAAGAAGAGATATTATGTCTACCGCTTCTTATCCATCAGCAGACAATGCATTAAGCAGGGATACATAACCACTGTATGCTGGTTATATGCTGGGTCACTCCTGTGCCTTTGGTAATCAGTCTTGTTTAATCTCAGATGACTGTATTGCGACCAAGCTCCATCCTTACATCTTGACTGCTCATGGCACAGTTGACATCCCGTCTCTCCTCTCGTGCCACAGCCTTAACTTTTCTGTTGAGCAGAGTACTGATATTTTCTCATTTTTCCATACATTTCCCTACCTTTCCTAATAAGTATTACTTTAAAAATGTTATTTATCTTTCTGGTAATATATTATGTCATTACCTTGTTGCTTTCTGTCTTTTCCTTGTTTGTCTTCTTGCATCTTTGCTAGTTTGATTTCTTTCCTAAAACCCATTGTTTATACAAATATACCATTTAACCCATTCTCAGATTCATGCTGTCATACGTTCAGAGCTCCATCCTTCAACTTACTTGGCATTTTCTTTGTGAACCATGGAAGACTAACGTTTACCTTTTTGTACTTGCTTAATGCAAACTATGCTGACCTGACCATGGGATTCTTTAAGGAGAAAGTTGTTGCATGTGCTTTATATTGTTGTTCTTTCTTCACATCAGCAAGACATATTTGAGATTTACCCTCATCCTACTGAAATCAAGTACTTCAAAAGCCAGCAATGGCATTCAGTGCTCTTCATTTTACTAAAGCCTGGTTAACATTCTGCATATAGTGAGCCATACTGAGTAATGATTCCACTCTCTCACTTTCTAAACTCTGCACCTCCTAACAACCAAAATGTCTGAAATTACTTATTGTCTGGTAGATTCTAGAAGTACAGGACAACTTAAATCCCTTGTACTAATGACAATGTCAGCAATGCACATGCTGGAATGTTTTTTTTTTTCTCTCTCTGCTTTGGACATTTAAGTTAGTTACAAGCTCTGTTTGAAGTGGCTAGTAAGATGACTGAGTGCGGCTGTTCTGGTGCTGTTGTTCTCTCTCTCTCTCTCTCTCTATATATGTCATAACAAGGCCGAAATATGCATATCCATAGCTAGTGGGGTTTGGCTTTATTGGCCTGAAATTGTCCATTAAAATGACTTCAAACGTAAAAGTCATGGGCATTCAGAATCGCCATATAGCTGAAACACCTAATGTTCATAAGGGTCATTTGCATATATCCCATAGGCCTCTGTCACAGGAGGTTTGGGAGGTCACTCTTTGAAAGTTCTAGCTTGGCTGGAGTTTTCATTTAGTTTTTTCATTAGTTTTCAGTGTGACCTTTTAACTCTTTGTTTTTATGTGTTTTAATTTGTTATTTGGGATATTTTGCAATTACCCTAATGAAAATGGACATCAGCCAGGTTTAACTACCTCGTGTTTCTTAAGCTTAGTCAAGCACTCTGCTTATGCAATGCTGAAGAGAAATATGCATATCCATAGCTAGTGGGGTTTGGTTTTATTGGCCTGAAATTGTCCATTAAAATGACTTCAAATGTAAAAGTCATGGGCATTCAGAATCGCCATATAGCTGAAACACCTGATGTTCATAAGGGTCATTTGCATATATCCCATAGGTCTCTGTTACAGGAGGTTTGGGAGGTCACTCTTTGAAAGTTCTAGCTTGGCTGGAGTTTTCATTTAGTTTTTTTTCTCATTAGTTTTTCAGTGTGACCTTTTAACTCTTTGTTTTTATATATATATATATATATATATATATGTATATATGTGTGTGTATTAGTAAAGTTGTAAGAACTTACCATAACAGTAGATGTAATATTGATCACTGCTGCAGTATGTCAGTATTGATGTGTTAGTCTGTTCAAGGTCACCTGACTTTCAGCCACTGTAACAAAACCTTCCTGTTGCACCATACATCCAGTTCATAGGTTGGTACTAGGCTATCGGCCCTAGGGCCTATGCAAGCCAAGCCATAACAATTCCCTGGATATTTCTTCCCATAATATTTACTTCTCTGGGCCCCTGTCTAGCAGGGCGACTGACATGATCCACGGGGTGAATTTCCTATCTCCCATCCAATCATCAAGGTTCCTTTTAAAGAGGGCCAATGAGGCACTCTGCTTGACATGTATGGGCAGTCTATTCCAGAGTATGGTGAGTCTCTGGGTCAGGAACCTATCCCTCCAGCATGTTTGTTCATTGTGATGACAAGGTTTAGATCCCTGGAGCGTGTGGCTCTGAGGGATTGGGATTTCTTTAAGTGGAGCATGTCCAACAGCTCAGGGTTTGACATGGCCTTGTATGTTAAGCAGAGATCGCCTCTGAGTAGACGATATGCCACAGAGTATAGCTGGAGTTTTTTTAGATGGTCAGCATATGGCATCTGCTTTAGGCCTGTTATTCTTTTAGTGAGGCATTTCTGTGGCCTTTCCAGCTGTTGCAGATGTCTTGTGAGGTACATACCAAATGGGGCATTATACTTTATAATGTGTCTAATAAGGGATGAGTACAGTGGGCCAATGACCTCCTTTTTTCTGGATGAAAAGCCCTTAGTGATGAGGTGTGCCACATAGAAGGATTTCCTGACTGTTGTGGCGATGTGGTTATCGAAAGTGATACCACTGTCCACCTGTGTCCCTAAGTCTCTCATCACACTTTCGATGTTTAGCGTCCTGCCACCTATGTGGTAATTCATGGGTACATGTTTTTTTCCAAAGGGGATAACTATACATTTCTTGGCATTAAGCTCGAGCCCATGGCTCTGGCATCAGGCATCTGTTTCTGTAAGGCCTTTTTGTAGAATATCCACATAATTTGGGGATTCAATAATGGCTCCCAGTTTGCAGTCATCTGCAAACTTTGTTAGCCAGAGATGGCCTGTACTTCAGAGAAGTAGATGCCAAACAAGAGTGGTCCCAGGACTGAACCCTGAGGTACTCCACTTGTCACTTGTCTCTAGCTGGATTTGGAGTCGGCTACTTTTACAGTCTGGGTTCTTTCAGTAAGTCAGTTGGCAACCCATCGAATGACATAAGGAATTTATGCCCAGCTTAGTAAGTTTATCTATAATTCCAGAGTGGGGGATGGTGTTGAAGGCCTTGGTGAGGTCCAGATAGGCTGTGTGGACCACCTTACATCCATCCACAGCTCTGGAGACTGATTCGAAGAAGTCAATCAGATTCAGGAGACAAGATCGTCCCTTCACAAACCCAAACTGGGTGGGGTCCAGAGTTTGAAGGTTGCCAATGTCTTTGTTTATAAGTTCCATGATAATGCTTTCCATGCCCTTGCAGATCAGGCTTGTCAGACTGATGGGACGGTAGTTCCCAGGATCCAAGGTGGATCCTCCCTTGTGGAGCGGGATAACTGTAGCTGTGCACCACACAGTGGGCACGAAGCCTGAGGTGAGGCTATGATTAAACATGACACTTAGGTGAGGTGCCAGTTCATTTTGTAGTTCATGTAGGACACAGCCTGGGATGTCATCTGGTCCCATGGATGCTGTATTCCTAGCTTTGGAGAGTGCGGTTTCTACCTGGGTGGCCGTGATTATCAGAATTTGGCAATCTTTTGGTATTGAGATGGGCCCTTTAGGGGGTGAGAGGGGGGTGAAGTTGGCACTAAATCGATCTGCCAGGATATTGTAGCTCAGAGCAGATCTGAGCATTGCCATTTAGATTCTTGACATAACTATAGAATGCCTTGTGGTTGTCTTTGGAATCTTTGGCACTTTTATTTTCGTAACTAGCTTTTGAGGATTTTATGAGGGATCTCAGCTTCTTACTGAGGCTGGTAAGGGAGTTTTTTGCATCCTGGGATTTTCCTCTTTTCTGCAACAGTTTCTTCCTTCTGTTGTATAGTTTGTTTATAGCAGGTGACCACCAGATTGGCTTCCTTTTTTTGGAGAAGAGCATCTTGGTTCTATTTGGGATGGCACGATTCATGCACGAGTGGATATGCTTGTACAGTGCCTTAGTGTAGGATTCTGCAGTCGAACTTCCAGATCCCGTCTCCGTGGGTGTTGTGAAGTTTGTCACTTCTGACTTCAGTAGCATGAAGTTGTCTTTGGAGAAGTTTTTTAAGAAGGTTTCCTTACTGGGGGGTGGGGGTGGGATGTGGATGTCAAAGGTGATTTGCTTATGGTCAGACCTGACCAATGAGGGGGTGACCACTGATGTGGAGCATCTATCTCCCATGTTGGTAATGACCAGGTCTAGGATATTGGCTCCCCTGGTGGGACAATGGATTAGTTGATCCAGGGCATTGGAATTTATGAATTAACTGTAGGGAAAAGGAGTTGGTACCCGAGTAATTTTTCCAATTAATGGCAGGGTAGTTGAAATCACCCAGTATTAGGTTGTTTGGTTGTATCTTAATATTTTCCAGTATGTTTAGAAAAGTGTAGTGAGAATCTTGGGGCATGGTGGGGGATCTGTAGCAAGCTATAATTTATTCTACAGTCTTACCTAGTGTTAGTTGCACCTGGAGAATTTCAGATGCATTGTGTTGGGCAACTAGCCTGGAAGTGTGAATATCCTTGGTGAATATGGACACTCCTCCACCTTTAGTGTTTCGGTCTTGGTTTTGTGGCTGAAAAGTGTGGTAAGAATTTTAGCCTGGTATTGCAGGGGTGCTCTCTGGAGCCTTGATCCAGGTCTCAGTTATTGCACAGATATCGATGTTCTCCATTTTTAGGAGTGCCTCAAGAGAGTGCATTTTGAGGTTTAGACTTCTAGTATTGAGTAAAATTACCTTCAGATTTTGCATGCTTGTATCTGTTACGGTGGTGGTTTTATCCTTTGAACCTTGTCTAAAAAAGGCACTATAGGGGTGGCAAGAGCTTTAGCGAGTAACCTGAATCCCAGGGGTGACAGGTGCAGACCATCTCTGGCAAAGCATCATGGTTTGTCGATTATGTCTTCCCAGGCAGACAAATACTGGATCCCCTTTGAATGACACCAGAAGCTTAGTCAATTGTTGAAGTCAATCATTTTGTCCTTATACTGTGGTATCATTCTGGGTGAAGGCAGGATGCTACTCAGGGCTAGGGTCATACCTGCCTGGGTCATATGATCCAAGAGCTCTTCCATGTCTCTTTTCATGTAGTCCAGGGAGGTACGTCTCAAGTCATTCACTCCAGCATGGACAATGACAGAGTCATATTTGTACTTGTTATGGAGTGACTTGAGTGCATGCATTATGTGGCGGATCCTGGCACCTGACAGGCAGCTGACTGTAACTTTCTCCTTGTTCAGCCTGCTGAGTGGGACATCAGTGTGCCTGACTATAGAGTCACTTATGACTAAAGTGTTGGGTGCATTGTCTTGCCTTAGGGGCTGTTGTTGGGTGGCACACTGGTGTTGTGAGCTATGTTTCACTTTGGTTGTGACTGCTGTTTGTTTGCATTTCGGCTTCGGAGGTCCTTGTTGCTTGGGCAGGTTAATGTTAAGGGCCTCCGCATATGTGGGTTTAGTGTTGCTATGTGTGGGTGTTGATGGTTTGGGTTTTGAAGGGCTATGAGTTGCTTGAGTTGTAATGCAGGTGTTAACCTTCTCCTCTTGACTGTCTAGCACAATCTTGGCTGGAGAGAGCTTAGCTTCCAGTTTGGCTATGTAAGTGCATCTCTCACAGGTTGTAGTGCTGGGTGGTAGGAGGAGAGGACTGTCTGTGTACATGAGGCAGTTGCCGCACTGCCCCAGTATGCCCAGATTCACCAGGTGGACAGGAGAAATCACCGGAAGCTGACCCTTGGACATGCCTGTTTAGGGGCTTTTTGTAAATTTAAGAGCTGTTTTCTCTTACCTTTGCAAGGTACTCTGCAATTATAGGCTGTTTAGTGCCTATGATTAATTTCTCCTTATTGACAAGGAGAGCTGAGTGCTTGAATCAGTTTCAGGCTTCCTAGTGCTTTCTTGTAAAATTTAAGAGCTGTTTTCCCTTACCTTTGCAAGGTACTTTGCAATTATAGGCTGTTTAGTGCCTATAATTAACTTCTCCTTATTGACAAGGAGAGCTGAGTGCTTGAATCAACAAGGTACATAAGTGTGACATAGGGGCGCAAGATCTTCAGATTATCTAAAGCCAGGAGACCCTGGACGAGCCGAAGTAACAAGTAGTCCAACTAAGAAGGGTGGGGAGACAAACAGTACCCCCCGAATCTACAAGCTACAGGAAAACTATAAAAGACAGATAAGGGGGCTGGAGGGAGAGATGCAATACTGCAACAGTGATCAGTAGGACATCTACTGTTATAGTAAGTTTACTGATGGGTGATTCCCAAAGCTAGAGGCTAAGGGTGGATAGGTTGGAGGGGTCTATATTATGATGTCAAAACATCGTAATATCGAACAATGAAACATCAACATGTATTCATCAAAATGCATTTATGCGAATCGATGAAGACTTACAGTGCAAAGAAACACTTGCCCCACAATCCAGTGTAACTAACCTAACACAAACCCACCCATGTGGGGGGCTTCACCCCCCTATACCCCCCTAACTAAATATACCAACTCCGAGATCGCACTATAGGGGAGAAAAGAGCAACACGGTGTAGATGGCTAATTGCATCTTTGCCCTGGAAGTATTCATCGAATCGCGTAAATGCGTTTCGATGAATACGTGTCGACAATTTGTTGTTTGATATTATGGCATTTCGATGTTGTAATATACAAATGGTTGGAGACAGGAGAGGCGCTACCAGTCCTAGTAGGACAGATCTAGCAAAGGAGATTCTATATCTGAAAAATGCATCCACTCTGCAGTGTCTAGTAAAAGGGTGACTAGGTGACTGCCTTCAGAACACACCTAGTGTCAATACCTTTGAAGAAAGCTCCACAGGAGGAGACTTCCCTGGTGGGATGGGCCTTCACGGGTGAAGGCAGGGATATAGAGATCTAGTTGGAGACCATTAATATGCAGACAGGGTTACCCAACTTACCATCTTGGAGGAAGACAGTGCTGGTTGGTTTTCCTGAAAGCTTTCATCTTATCCAAGTAGAATCTGAGCTGTCTGTGCATATCCAGGGAATGGAGGAGTCTTTCAGCCTTGTTCTGTGGGTTAGGAAAGAATGTAGGTGAAAGACTAGTTGAGTGACCATTCATTCACTACTTTTGGCATAAAGGACAGGATAGCCCCTTAAGACCCTATCCTTTTGGGAGATAAGAAAGGGAGACATGGCCATTAGGACTTGAAGTTCTGGTAGAGGTAAGAGCAACCAGCAAAACATCTTCTAATACAAAAAGAATTAGTGATGGAGAGGCTGATGGTTCAAATGTATTAAATCAAGTTTTTCCAAAACAAAGTTCAGATTCCATGGAGTTGAACCTTCCTAGCTGGGCTCAAGTGAAGGACTGTTTGACCTCTGTTAGGGAATGCAAAGGAGGGTTTAAAGGCATGCAGGTAGAAATAGCAGTCAATCGTGTCTTCTTGAATGAATAGGTTAGTCCTGTATTGAGTAACTCAAACAGGTAAGACAGAATAACTGAAAACCCACCTGAAATGGGTACCCGTTCTTCTTGAGGCACCTAATTGAAAATCTTTTCCACTTGGAGATGTAAGATTTTCTAGTGATAGTTGTTCTCAATTCTTAAAGCACCTGGAGCATGTGTGATGTCTGAAAGGGATTATATCCTATCACCCAAAGAGTCAAGTTGACAGCATGCAGGTTGGGATCTATCAAGGAGCCATTTATCAAAGGTCAATACTTTCACCTTTTGGGGTAACTTGTAGTGATGGCCCCTGGTTAGGTAGAGAAGAATGGGGAACTGATATTGCCTGGGTCAGAAGGGAGTTACTATCGAGATTTTTGGTTTGTCTGGATCTTCAGGAGAACCTTTGGGATTAAGGGGAGGCATAGAGGAACTACCCCCCAGTAGAAGGGCCTGGCAGCCATTCTCCAGACATGGAGACAAAGGGTCCTGGAGCAGAACAGCTTGATCTGTCTAACCTAGGAGGAAGCAAATAGATCTATTTGAGAAATACCCCATCTGTGAACTATCCATTTATGAGGGTCTTCCATGGACCTACTTAATGAGTTCATGAGAATATTGTCTTCAGACAGAATGTAAACAGCCTGCAGGGATAAATTTACTTTCACTTTGTAATTCTATGTCAGCAGAGCTAGCCTGCACAGATGGTATGACTTGGATCTCTCCCCCACCCCTGCCCTTTGTTGATATAGTACTTGAGCATGGTGTTGTTTGTATAAATCCTAACAGAGGCTAGGTTCCAAAGGTAGAAGAACACCTGAAGAGCTTGAGTTATTAGTTATTTCATTCACAATGATGTGTTCCCTTAAATCTTTAGGAGACCACTGGCCATGAGCTCTTTTGGGACTCATCCATCCACCACAAGACAGATCTGATGCATCTGTATCGAGGTTCTGGGTGGGTGGTTGCAAGGGCAGCCCTGGTTTGAGTTGAATTTAAGAAACTCACCATTGTAAACTCTTCCTTTAAAAAAGTCAAGAGACAGATTTGGAAGTCTAGTGAGTGAGAGGCCTGAGACCAAAGGTACTTAAAGTACCACTGGATCTTTCTCATGTGTAGCCTGGTGAAAGGCACCATGGGTATTGTGGCTACCATATAGCCCAAGGTTCTTAGGATTTCTCTTGCTGAGGTTGAATTCAGGGGAAGCAAAGACTGGGGAGAAAGTCTGTCATTGAGATTGTATTCAGTCTGCAGCCTAAGATGACAAGATCCTGGAAGGGAGTCAAATAAGACTTCTTGAGGTTAAGAGTAAAACCTAATATTTCCAAAAGCAACACTGTGAATCTGAGGTGAAACCTCAGACTGACCTGGGAGGAGACCTGGTTAAGACAGTCCAGGTAGGGAAATATTTGTTTTCAATGGGTTTTACAAATGCCAATGGCTGGTGAGAGGCACTTTGTAATACCCTAGAATCAGGAGATACATCAAAGTGTAAAGCAGAGAACTGAAAGTGCAATGAAAGCAACAGAGAACCTGAGGAATTTCCTACAGGTGGTGTAAACAGGGATGCACAGGTATGCAACCTTCACATCTAGGGACACTGGATCAAAAACAAATTCCTAAGCCTAAGAGTGGTACAAGTTTACAGTCCCCTGGGAGAAAAGGTCCTAGAGGAGGGCTAGGATTAGGTGAGCCTGAATGAGTGGGTGAGGGAATTCCCCTTGAAGAGGGGAGTTCCCACAAAGACATTATGTATCTATGTTGGGTGATGGACAGGAATCATTCATCTGTAGTGATGAATTCCCAAGCTAGGAGGGATATAGTAAGCTTTCTAGACAAGGATCTTTTTGGATCAAAGAAGGAGGAGGGGCAGAAGATAGTTAATGACTGGTTTATGTGGAAAAAAACAATTTTCCAGGTTCAAATTCTCTGATAGTTTTTTTTTCCTGAAAGCTGCTTTCTGCCCTTCTGGGGGTAGGGGGACTTCTGTTCCCTATGGACAAAGGAAGTGGGCTTGGAAGGATGATTCCTTTGATATCTAGGGATTGATGTGAAAAATTCAATTTGAAATCCTACGATATTTTTCCCTTCTCTTGTGGAATTTTGAAATGTTCAGCTGCAGTAGGGCCAAATTCTGCTTCCTTTTATCCTTTTAAGGGGGAATCCAAAATCTTGGCCTTGATATCCTCATGGAGGGACTGAAGGCAAGGCCAAGTAGATCTGTGGATAACAGAAAAGTGGCTACAGCCCAGCAGGAAGCATGTGTAGCATCATAGCTGCATTTAATGGAATTTCTGGTTACTTGTGTAGTCTGACTAAGCATGGACATTGCCTTGTGTCTTATGCATGGAATCCTCTAAATTAGCCATACTTTTATTTAACTCCCCTAGAATGGACAAAAAGTACTTTGTCATCTGAGTTTGATAATTCAGGGTCCTAAAGGCCAGGGTGGCAAAGGAGTAGACCTTTTTACTATACCAGTCCATGGCCCTAGTCTCTCTACCTGATGGCAACACATATAATCACTAAGCTTTTACCTTCAGCTAAACAGTAGAGACATGAAAGACCAAAGTGTCCACTACACTATTTTTGTAAAGAAATTTACAGCCAAGGGGACCTTATAAAAACTATCATGCTTCTTGGGAGCTGGAGACTGGGAATCTGGGAATCAGGGGAAGTAGCAGTAGATGCGAAAACATCCAGGAAGATTTCTAAGATTGGAGGAACAGGTATATGTTTAGGAGCCCCCAACTCAAGCAAATCATAGTATATTTCCTGTATGGCATTGAGATGTCTGTATTCCCATTCAAAATGCTGCATTATCCTAGTGATAGTCTCCCCAAAGGAAATTCCTTCTATGGGGGAATCATGGGACAAGGTGCCTTCATCATTTGAAGCAAGCTGTCAAAGGGGAATGAGTCTGAGACAAGTATGCTACAGAATCTTTATCTCAATCAGATCCCATCTCCTCTTCCTTAGAGGAGGATTCATGTTGCCTCTTTGGCGGGAGGTGGCTTGTGAAGATGTGGTGATGAAGAAGTGGGTTTCAAAGGCAGAATGACGCAGTATAAGCCTTGAAAGAATTCTAGCCATTCACTTTCCTGAGATATCTGAGTGGGAGAAATAGGATTGTGTTGTCTCTTTTTCTTAGTTAGGACATCTGCCATAACAAAACACAGTGGTTTGGAAACCCAACAGACCTCTGTCAGAGAAGAGATTCCATTAATAATGATTTGAGGTATGCCTTCTCAAATAATAACCCTAAGTTTCCCCTTCTGTACCATTGTGGCAGGCTCAGTCAGGTAAGGCATGTGGATAGCAGACACCATACTAACTTCTGGGTGGGGTCACGTAAGTAAGGGTCTAAGAAAGAATATGATGTACTGTGGACTCTTGCTGCATCTCAGTAGGAATATAAGAATCAGACTGGGTACCTCAGGACTTGGGCCTTGTTTTCTTTTTTTACTTTTAAGGTCTGAGCAGGATGTCCATGGCCAAGAGTTTCGTCATCTTGCTTTGAGCCAGGCGCTTCAGGCATCAGGTGCTGGATCTCTAAGTATTTAAGGAAGAAATTCTGTTTTAAAGGGTTTTGGGGACAAACAATTGGTAGATTTTACAACCTCTGTAATTGTGCTCAGTCGCTAAACAAGAGAGATATTGGAAATCAAAGTAACTATAAGGGATCTGCCTACAAAAGTCACACTTCCGCATCTTAGCTAAAATGAGCAAATCTAATGTATAAAAAGCAAGAATAAAGGTCCCCTAATGGGGTACTTATCTGAATAAGTCTAGACAATGGTAGCATCAAAGACAATGCAGTATTCAGACCAGCAAAGATCCTGAGTTTGTACTGGCAGCAGGACAGTCTGAGGATCTTATATCATCACTCATGTACTCTTACACCCATGGACTGAAGTCATTAACTAGATGCTTGGTGCATCACAAAAGGTTTTGGCCTTGGTACACCAGCCAGACACCAGGTTACCTCGGGCAGGATAACCCATCAGTATTGGAATAATGTAACAATGGTCAAAGGAAGGACACCTCAGTAATAGTATTGTGTATTTGAAAAGTATGAACTCCCAAATCCAAGGGATCTTTGCAGTATGCTGCTGCTGTTATGCTGTTACTAAATATCATGCTATAAGGTGATTTTATATATATATATATATATATATATATATATATATATATATATATATATATTTATACCATTTCAATAACTATATTGTGTTTCCTGATAAAATGTTTCAGAATTTCAAGCAACGTTGCTTCATGTTTTCTTGTTTTTGCAGTGTAGTACATTTGGTACTGATCATTTATTCATTAATGTAAATAAATACTTTCAGAGCAAATACAGGATATTTTTCATACCAACTATTTATTGTTTTTATCACAAGTGCCACTTTTTAAATATGAATTTAATAATAACAAAACTTATGCTTGTGTTTTCAGGTTATACAATTTGATACAGAGGCAGCAATAAAAAGAAACTTAAGTGAATGTGATGAAAGACAGGTATGTATACACTGCCCTGTGACTAAAGAAACTGTTGTACCATCAGACTGTCTTGTGCATCTTTACAAATGTTAGCTTTATTTGATTACAGTCTTGAGTTGCAGATGTATTTTAATTGCATCATCCTATGGCACTGATTATTTTTCCATTTAACAAGACTGGATTGGTGTGGCTTGCTTATTCATTTATTAAATTATTAACATGAACTAAAACATTTAATTCTTCTTAAATCTGAAGCTGACAATAGCCAGTTCCAGCTTTTAATCCTTTCAAGCTCATAAACTTGAGCCAGACCAGAAATGCCTCTGTAGGGAACTGTAATTGAAAGTGGTTACTGCCTTGAAACTGTAGTTTTATTGGCCATTTTGGGTCAATTCCTAACTCCTTGATCTCCCTCTCTTAAAACCCGATTGCCTTGTGGTTTTGGCGTCTTTTTGGACTTGTTGGCTGTTGGTGAAGCACCTACCAAGAGGAGAAAACGCTGAGTGAAGAAAGGAGCCACTTTTGAGATTTTAAGTATTTTGCTTCAGATTATTTGTTAAGTTTTTCTGCATTGCCGCCTACTTTTGAGCATTTTCTGGCTTGTTAAACTTGATTTCTGTGTTGGTAACTGTATTTAGAACACAACCTAGAGCTGATTACTGAATTTCCTGCCTGCACTTATTTTTAAAATCGTTTTTTTCTTAAAACTTGCATTTTATCTGTCTCTGGCCTAGCACTCAAGTGTGGGGTCATTTACTGCACTGTTCTAACTTGTTGATACTTGTGAACCTCTGCTTTCCTTAAAAAAAAAAAAAAAAAAAAAAAAAAAAAAATCTTGCTTTTTTCCCACTTTTCTGAGATTTAAAAAAGTTCAGTTACAGATTTGCTGTTCTGAACTGTTTGTAAGTTTCTTGGAGGCCATTGTTTGCTTGGGTTAAAGGGAAGTCTCTGTGTTCATCAGTGGCAGTGATAAACATTGAGCAGCCTGCCTGCCCCTGTGGGAGTGGTTACTGCCTTGAAACTGTAGTTTTATTGGCCATTTTGGGTCAATTCCTAACTCCTTGATCTCCCTCTCTTAAAACCCTCTTTTGTGCTTTTTTGCGCATAGCGCAACATCGAGCAGCGCCGCCTAATTGGGTTTAAACTATTCCTGGCTCCACAAAGTCTGTTCTTCACTTTTTCCCTTAGAACTGCTCTATTTCTCAAATTAAACACCATATTCTCATTCTAAGGCCTCTCACTGGTCCAAATATTAATTTTACAAGTTAGCACTAATAAACCATAAGCACTACTTACTCTTATACTCCCTACAATTACCTTGTCCCCTATTGGTCCATTTTAATTCAGTTCCCTATATTACTCTAGCATGTCCAAAGGTCAGTCAATGGTTTCCTCTCCAGTCCAGCTGGTGAATCTGGGAATTTTGAGGCAATGTTACAACTGTCTCATGTACACGGACAACCCTCTCCTCCTCCAAACAGGTTCAAATATATGTGAGAGATGCAACCATATAGCCAAACTGGAGGCTGAGCTCTCTCATCTCAAAACTGGTGTAACCAGTCAGGAGGAGAAGGTAACCTCACACAACACAATTCCAGTGTCACATAGTCCCACCACAACAGCGAACCAAACACATAAAAACACAAAAACATACTCGGAGGCTCTAAATAAAAATCTACCTAAGCAACAGAGACCTCCAAAGCAGACATCCAAGCAAACGCTACCCCAAAACAAAACACGTACAAGACATAGCATACAAAGTCAGTGTGCCAAGCAGTCACAGCCCTTAAGGCTGAATAACACACCTGATACTCTTGTAATAGGTGACTCTATTGTCAGACACACTGACGTCCTGCTCACCAGCTGAATAAAGAGAACATCACAGTGAGCTGCCTGTCAGGTGCTAGGATCTGCCACATAACGCAAGCACTCAGGTCACTCCAAAGCAAATATAAATATGACTCAGTCATTGTACATGCTGGCATGAATGACCTGAGACGTACCCCCCTCGACAACATGAAAAGAGACATAGAGGAGCTCTCTGATCATGTAGCCCAGGCTGGTATGACCCTGACCTTGAGCAGCATCTTACCCTCACCTAGAATGATGCCACAGTATAAAGACAAAATGATCGATTTTAACAATTGGCTAAAATTTTGGTGTCATTCAAAGGGGATCCAGTGTCTGTCAGCCTGGGATGACATGCTCGACAAGCCACGTTGCTTCGCTAGGGACAGCTTGCACCTGTCACCCCTGGGCTTTTGGATATTGGCAAAGGCTCTTGCCACCCCATAGCGCCTTTTTTAGGCAAGGCTCAAAAGTCAAACCCACCTCCATAGACAGCACAAGGAACAATAAACTAAGGGTAATGCTGCTAAACGCCAGAAGTCTTAACCTCAAGATGCATGCACTCGAAGCTCTCCTCAGTATGGAGAACATCGATATCTGTGCAGTGACAGAAACCTGGTTCAAGGCTCCAGAGAGCACCCCAGCACTACCAGGTTATACCTCATGTCATGCTTTTCGGCCCCAACACCCAGACCAAACCACAAAAGGAGGGGGAGTTTCCATATTTATCAAGGATATCCACACCTCCAGGTTAGTGGCATTGCACGAAGTATCGGAGACCATCCATGTGCAACTGACAGTGGGCAAGACTGCTTTTCAGTTTATAGCATCCTACAGACCACCCTCTCAAAGTCAGGAATCCCATTCGGCTTTCCTGAAAACACTGGAGAACATGAAGATCTCTCTGAACACCATTATATTGGGTGACTTCAACTACCCAAACATAGACTGGGAGCATTACTCAAGCCCCAGCACCTTAGCCCAAAGGTTCCTGGAATTTATAAACTCAAATGCTATGGAACAACTTGTCACCACTCCCACAAGAGGGGAAAACATACTAGACCTGATCATTACCAACATGGGGACCCTATGCTCCATACCAGAAGTATATCCCTCATTGGTAAGATCAGACCATAAATTAATTTCACTGGATATCCACATCCCGACCCCATCCCCAGCCCAGAAAACCACAATGAAAAATTTCTCAAAAGCGAACTTCACACTTCTCAAAACCAAAGTGGAATCCTTCAAGGCCCCAGGGCCAGTGGAAACTACGGCCCAAACTGCAGAATCCTATACAAACGCATTCTACGGACATCTCCAGGAATGCATGGATCATGCTATCCCAAACAAAATCAAGACCCAATCATCCAAAGGCAGGCTTCCAGTCTGGTGGACCCCAGCCATAAATAAACTGTACAACAGAAGGAGGAAGCTACTACATGATAGAGCAAAATCCCTAAAAGGGAAGGCATCTCTGATCAGTACTAGCAAAAAATTACGATTCCTCATAAAATCATCCAAGGCCAGCTTCGAGAAAAAAACTGCACAGGACACTAAAGACAATCATAAGGCTTTTTTCAGTTATGTTAGGAACCTGGGATGCAACTCCCAGACTTGTTCTGAGTTGATTCTAAGCGACAAAAAATACACTGAACCCACAGACATCGCCAATATCCTGGCAGACAGGTTCAGTGCAAACTTCTCCATCCCCCCAAAAGAGCAAGTATCTATCCCGGCAGAGTGCAGCCTCCCAAACATCTCTGATGCTCAGGTGAAGGCCGCCCTCTCCAAAGCAAAAAACACTGCTTCCATGGGACCAGATGGCGTCCCGGGTTGCATCCTACATGAACTCCAAGAAGAAGAAGTAATCCCTCAAGTAAAACTGCTGTACAATCTCAGCCTCAATACAGGATATGTGCCCAAAGAATGGCGTACAGCAACAGTGGTCCCACTCCACAAAGGTGGCGTCTCTGCGGACCCTAGAAACTATCGCCCCATAAGCCTGACTAGCCTAGTCTGCAAGGCAATGGAGAGGATCATCATGGAACTTATAAACAAAGACATTGGGGACCTACAGACACTAGATCCTACCCAATTTGGCTTCGTCAAGGACAGATCCTGACTTTTGAACCTGGTCGACTTCTTCGAAACAGTCACCAAGGCCATAGATGAAGGGAAGGTAGTCCACACAGCCTATCTGGACCTCGCAAAGGCATTTGACACAATACCCCACTCAGGCATCATAGATAAGCTATCCAGCCTAAATATAAACCCCTATGTCACAAGATGGGTCGCAAACTGGCTCAAAGACAGAACCCACAGAGTCAGAGTTGCTGGAGCCATGTCAGACTTGAAACCGGTCACAAGTGGCATCCCACACGGTTCTGTCCTGGGACCTCTCTTGTTCGGTATTTACTTTTCTGAGGTACAGGCCAACTTGGGAGGACTATGGCTCACCAAGTTCGCAGATGACTGCAAACTGGGCACCATAATCGACTCTCCAGCTGACACAAACATCTTTCAAAAAGGTCTCGCAGAGACGGATAACTGGTGCCAGAGCCATGGTCTAAAGCTAAATGCCAAAAAGTGTATAGTCATACCCTTTGGCAAAAACAATGTGCCCACAAATTGCCACATAGGTGGTAACCCATTAAGTACAGAGAAAGTAATTAGGGATCTGGGGACCCAAGTTGATAGCAATCTCTCCTTTGACAACCACATTGCCAAAGTGGTTAGAAAGACCTTCTACATAGCCCACCTCATCATGAAAGGATTCACATCTAGATCAAGAGAGGTAATCGTGCCCTTTATTCATCCCTCATCAGGCCCATCATAGAATACAATGCCCCTTTGGGATGTACCTTACCCGACACCTGCAGCAATTAGAAAGACCCCAAAAGTACCTCACCAGGAGGATCAAGGGACTCAAACAGATGCCATATGCTGCTCGGTTAAAAAAAACTCCAGCTCTACTCAGTTGCATACCGCCTACTTGAGGCGATCTATGCCTGACATATAAAGCTATGTCCAACCCTGAATTAATGGACATGCTCCACCTCAGTAAATCTAAATCCCTTAGAGCCATGCGCTCGAGGGACTTGAACCTCAGCACAGAAATAAATAGAACATGCTGGAGGGACAGATTCATAACCCAGAGGCTCCTTCGCTCTGGAATAGAATTCCAATTCATGTTAGGCAGAGCACCTCACTGACTCTCTTCAAGAAGAATCTTGATGAGTGGATGGGGGATCGTAGGTTTGTCCCGGGGATTACTTCAGTGTCACTATTAGACAGAGGCACAGTAAACTAAACTTTAAAAAGGGCACAGTATACTCAAATCAAGGGGTGGCATAAGCCAAACACAATCGGGCTAGGCTTATAAATGCCCCAGGGCAGATAGCCTAGTATGAACCTATGAACCTATGAAAAGAACATAATTTCTATAGAAGCAAAAATCATGCAAGTGTACACAAGTACCAGACAAGGGCAGCTTCTGTCAGATCTAAGAAAAGTAGGACACAATTGAGCAGAAGATAGACAGTCTTCAACTGTAAATATAGTGTCTTTTAGACCCAGAAAATAACAAAGGCTAAACAGAGAGATAAACAAGACAAATGGAAAAGGAACATGAAACAGAAACCATCTAAAGAGAGGGTAACAGAGATGACTAAGCTCACGTGTGAAGTCTTGATGTCTGTTGTGAATACAGGATTATAGTACATACAAGGCACTGCCTAAAACTCATTTCAGGTTTTCTATAACTAAAGAAATTTCCATACATATACTAAATTATATTTCTATTACTGAGAAAGTGGTAAATGAAAAATTATAATGGAACCCTGGTTTATCCGCAAGTACTGTATTTATGCTTTCTACATATAAATTATGACTAAGGGCATGAAGGCTGTGGTAGTCATAAATAGATGTATTGAAATTGATATGTTGATTTCCCCCCACAAGAACAAATATACAATATACATGTGTGTACAATGTATAACTATGGATGTCCCTACATTGACTGCTGCAGTATTCATTACCATATGAGAATTCCCTGCCGTGGAAGCCTGGATGTCCTGCCAGTCTACCAAAGACTGCATGTTGGTTATTTAAAAGGTATGCTGAACATCACCCAAATGCTCCTTGCGTAGCATAGGGCATAAAGGTGACATTAAGACCTGCCATAAAAATAACCTCTTTGCTGCCAGTTCCAAACATATCTTTTTACTGGTCTGTTTTCCTGTGTCCGTTTCTGGCAGTTCAATGCAATTTTTTTTTTCCAAGGTCTACCTACACCTGGTTGCTGACTTCTTTGCAGTTGCAGATAAGTGCTCTTTTGGGGTTTTTGATTTTTTTTTGTCTGTTTTTTTAGTGCTCCTTGAGAAGGGTAAATGCCAGTGTTGGAGACAGATTCCCCATAAAGACCACCGTAAGTGCCCTTTTTGCCTAGGAGCTTCTCATGACCATACATCTTTTTCCATTTGTCAGGCATTTGTTCTGAAAACCTTTCGCAGTAGACTTTCTTCCTTTCCTTGTAATTTGAGAACCAGTGTCTTAATCTTCTCGCTAAAGATACAATGGAAGAAATCTCCTACCCCAAGGGTCAGCCACTAGGGAAGAAGATGAAAAAGATATGACCAGAATCTTCCACTGTCCAGCCTCTACCAGGTGCTTCTCCTGAGGTCTTCAGAAAACCAGAGGCTCACCCAGCTGTGTTTTTGGATTACTCTACCATGACCACGTTGGAGGCCAAGGAGTGTCCGGCTGGCAGCACATCTGGAAAGGCTATGCAGGCATCCATCTCGGATGTTCAGGGGGAACCACAGTTGATTTTCTTCTAAGGGGCCTAAGGGAGTTCCTCAGTCTTTAGTTGGGAAAGACGTTCCTACTATGGTTCTTGACTGCTGTCCCGGGTCTGATCCTTCTCAGTTTTTTAGAGGGGAAGTTCCTTTAAAAAATAAACAAAAAATTAAACATGCTTTTAGGGATCCACAAAGTGAGTGGCAGGCCTTCACTCAGGGGCTATTTAATGCTTTAATGTCCTTAAAACTTCCTCAAGGGGTTTTGGTTCCTGCTCCTCCTTGGTCCTCTACCTCCCTTAAAAGGCTTAGAGAACAGGATTCTTCTGAGGATGAGCCAGATTCTGATAATGAAGCCCTGACTTATTCTACTCAAATTCCTTCTCCTTTGGACTTTGGGTCAGAGCAGGAAGAATCCATTAGTCAGATGTTCCTTTTGAAGAAATTTCTTTTGGGAACATACTCTCTAAGATGATGGATTTTTTTAAGTGGAATTGTGCTCAGGTCACTGATATCCATAAGAGGTACTATGAGTTGCTGGAGTTGGAATCTCTTAAACCTGCGGCTATTCCTGCTGTTTTGGCTGCTCTGCTGGATGCCTTTTCCAATGTTTCTCATGCGCCCGATACTCTGCCCCCAGCTCCCAAGAAGCCTGACAGGTTTTATAGGGTTCCTGAGGATTGTCCTTTCCTATATAAATGTCCTGCTGCTGACCCCTCTGTACTGTTTGTGGCCTCTGATAAGCCGACTCAATTGCTTCCTTCGCCAATGTTACTGCCTTCTGACAAGGACAGCAGAACTATAGAAAGGTTGGGTAAAAAGCTTTACACTTCTGCTACCCTAGCCTTTATGGCTATTAATTATCAGACCCATATGCCTAGGTTTGTATTGGCTGTTCTTTCTCTGGCCTGTCAACTTATTTCTGATTTTCCAGGGCAAAACTTCTGTTCTTTTCTTGCTAGGAACTTCCTCTCAAGTCAGTTGTCATTCTATTACGTGTAGTTATGATGCAACAGATGCCTCTTCTAAGGCTGCTGTTTTGGGTTCAGTAATGAGAGGGTTTTCTTGGTTTAGGCTCAATGGCATAGCTGGAGGTGGGGGTGGGGGGGCTGCAGAGGGACGGTCCGCCCCAGGTGGCACTCTATTTTTTTTAACTTCACCTTCACTTACCAATGGACTGCAAAATGCTGTTTTTGTTTAAGGATGTTCGTCTTTAAGAACGGTTAACGGACCAGTCACACACACCTGTTGTGTCACATTTGTGCATGTGTTGTTGCACAGATGTCCTGTTCTTCCTTTCTAGTTATACCAGGTAAGTGTTCGATACACAGAAGTTGTAATGTTTTAGTTTAAGGGTTATGAGTTTTATCTGCCCTTACTGTTACAGAGTTTAACTGCTTCACTGTGTGTGCATCTCATTGCAGAATTTAGCTACTTCATTGTGTGTGTCTGTTACCATTACAGAATTTAGCTGCTTCATTGTGTGTGTGTGTGTGTGTGTGTGTGTGTGTGTGTGTGTGTGTGTGTGTGTGTGTGTGTGTGTGTGTGTGTGTGTGTGTGTGTGTGTGTGTGTGTGTGTGTGTGTGTGTGTTTATGTGTATAAAATGCCCTAGTTAGGGATACCCTTGTAGTTAGTGTTACTTAGGCTCAAAACCTGTACCATGGGTACAAGAAACAAGAGCCTGAATTCTCTACCCATCCCACCACTTGTGATTCAAAGAGTTGAGTCCATAGCTGTAAACTGTTCAGATTTTTACAGAATGTCTGGAATTTATGGCTCATACTTTTGGTCTGTTCCTGTCGGCCTCTGTGGTGCAGCAGTTAGCATTGTCATCTCAAAGCAAGAGATTCTCTGGTTTGATTCTCTGCTGGAGTGCCTTCTGTGTGAAGTCTGCATGTCCGCCCTGCAGCTGAATGCATTTTAAAAACATGCAGTAGGTGCGTGTGTGCTTTCTGTGAAGGCTATGTGCCGGGCTGGCAACTCGACACTGTAAAAACTTCACTGCCAGTAAATCTGCAGACCGGTGATCTGCTGTGGTGACCCCTAATGGCAGAAGCCAAAAGAGAATTTATTTTACTTTTGGTCTGTTCCTCTTAAAATTTGTGGTTTTCTGGCAAATCAGTGAGGACTGAAGTCACTAAATAACGACAGCCATTTAACTTGCATGTCTTTCTATCTTTCAAGAAAAGCATGGTAACAGAAACATTTTATTTTAGCAACTTTCTAAGATTATACAAGCAATGTTTAAAATGTGTCCCTGGTTTTGGGCCTTTGACCCCACCCCCCATAAATTTTGGCTTTTTCATACTTCTTGTGCTGTAAAGTTGAGAGATACAGTTGAGGAGTGTCAAATGCATTTTACACAGAGCTGACAGCTTCAGAGGAAGAGAAGTTCAGTGATGCTTATGCCAAGTCTGTTTGCAATGTGCAACTGTTGTTTAGCGAATTATATCACTATTGTGCTTAAGTACTTAAAGGCATTGTTAGTAGCACAACAGGTAGTATACTTGCTTTTAATGCAGAAGCCTGTGGGTTCTATTCCCACAACATGTAGATGAATTGCTGATACTGTACTGTGTTGTACATTAAAGGAGGTAGATACTGCAAGTCCTAAGAATGTCTTCATTTGGAGGAGATACCTAGTAACTATGAACCTGTTGTCAGTTTGCCATCCATTCCTTATTGCACTATTGCCAGATTATCATTTTTAATGTAACATAGGCAATTCATTCTTCAAGGGCAACAGACACTTTATTTGAACACGAAACAATGAAATATAACGTTTTTTGCTACCAGCCACCTCTTAATTACAGATGTCTTTAATGTGGAATTATTTAGATAACTTACTTCTGCAAAGGTTGTGCATATTTACTGATAATGGTGGATTGTAATAACAAAAGTTTGACTAGACTTTTATGAGGGAAATGTTCTGAATTGGGCAGTTTTGTCATTATTGGTTCATACATTTTGTTTCATTGCTTACTGGAAAAATGTTGGGCGGCCACGGTGGTGCAGCGATTAGCATTGCCGCCTCACAGCAAGAGGTTCTCCGGTTCGATTCTCATTTGAGGTGCCTTCTGTGTGGAGTCTGCATGCTCTTCCTGTGGTCGCCTGGGTTTCCTCCAGGTGCTCCAGTTTCCTCCCACATCCCAAACACGTGCAGTAGGTGGATTGGACACTCTAAATTGGCCCTAGGTGTGAGTGTGTGTGTGTGTGTGTGTGCCTTCTGTGGAAGGTTGGGTGCCAGGCTGGCAACTCAACACTATAAAACTCCAATGCCAATCATGAGCAGACAGATGATCCGATGTGGCGACCCCTAACTGGGAAAAGAAGAAGAAAAAGCTTACTGGAAAAATGTTCAGAACAATAACTTTAAAACATGCTGTAAAAAGTCTGCTGTATTATACAAGGAATATGATTTAATACAATTAGGAAGGTGAATCAAAGAACACATGTATGTTTGCATGGTTCTAAATATGTGTGCAAGGGGCCTATGATTTGAAAACAGCCCAAAGGTAAACGTTATCCACCACTGGCCAGATGCATTTTCTTTGAATGTGGGTTTCAATGCTTTTTCAATGAATGTAAATTTCAAGGGCACAGACATTTTAATGCTAAGTCTGTTTTCATTGTGAGACTGTATTGCTTTGTTTAGAAGATAACTATTAGTGTTTGTGCTATAAAATTTAAAATATTTTAAATTAAATCCAAATAATCATTGTAGAAGTAAAGTATAAAACAGTATGCATATTACAGTGTTTGTGGTAAATGAGGAGAAACAGCCAAGTAATGGGACACTGGAATGGCTCCAGGGAGGACGGCATTTTGTGAGGAGGCAAACTCAGACAGCCCTGGGTGGCACAGTCTCTAGCTACATCACTGATTAGGTTTCAACCCTCTACCTGATGATATTAATGCTAAGTTGGTGGATGCCCCCCCCCCTGGATTCTAAACTTTTGTTTGTGAAAGCTGCTGCTGGTTGGTTCAAGTCCCATCAGGATAAGGGTAAAGCCTTACAGCAGCTTAAACATGTGTTTGTTTCTCCTGCTCCTAAATTTCAAAGAAATTACCCTGCTAAGCCTCCCTTTGTTCTTAGGCAATCCTGCCCTTCTACCAATGGTAGGAAGAGTGGCAAATGGGCTCCTCCTGTCAAGGCTACTCAGTTTTCAGGGACTCCTAAGCCTTCCTTTCCAGACAAACCAGGTGCTGTGTGACTGTCTTTTCCCAGCCACATTCCTCTTTCTCTTCCTGTTTGGCTTCAGATCACTCAGGATTTATGTTGTCCCTTCAGGTTCTGTTTCCTCTCTTGCTCCCTCAGGCCTATATGGTGTCTCTGGATCTCAATGATGCTTATTTCCATACTCAAATCCATTCTCTTTTCAGGAAGTTTTTGCATTTCTCTGTTGCTTACTGGCATTTTCAGTTCTCTGCTTTACCCTTTGGCCTTTCTACTGCCGCAAGGGTGTTTACCAAATGCCTTTCTCTTGTGATTGCTTTTTGCAGGCTTCGAGAGATCCAACTATTTCCTTACTTAGACAACGTGTCGATTCAGGCATCCTCTCCAGAAACCCTTTTGCAAAATCTTCATTTGCCATTTCCCTTCTTTAGAGCCTGAGGTACACTATAAATTTCAAACCATCTTCTCTGACTCCTTCTCAGGATCATGTTTTTCTGGGTTGCAGGATTCAGATGGTGATAGTGCTTGCATCCCTGACCCTCTAAAAGCCTTAACTCATTTATTTTTCTTTCACACTCTTCTTCCATTGACTTCCATTACTGCCAGGGTGTTTCTGAGAGCTCTGGGTTTCATGGCTCCCACCATTACCGTTGCTCCCACTGGCTAAACTTCACATGAGAAAGTTTCAATGGTTTCTGAAGTCAGTGTGGCTCCATCATGAACATCCTCTAGACTTTGTGGTTCCTCTTTTCCACATCTCAGATGAGAATTCATAGGTGGATTCAGTAACTGTCTCTGAATCGAGGGATTCCTCTTAATCCTCCTATTCTCTCTCAGGAATTGTTCACAGATGTTTCAGACATGGGATGGGGGCAACATTTGGCTCCATGAAGGTACAGGGAGTGTAGTCACCTCATCAGCAGAAGAGATGTCAGAGAGATGAGAGCTTTTCTACTGGCTCTTCAGACATTTCATCCTCTTTTCTCTCCATGACCTCTCAAGGTTTTCAGACAATACCACAGTGATGTGGTAGATCAACAAACAGGGAGGAATGAGATTTTATCTTCTTTGCCAGTTGGCACTTCTGGTTTGGGATCTTGCTGTCAAATATCAAGCGACTCTTCAGGCAGTTTATATCCCTTCCAGTCAAAACAGTGTGGCAGACACACTGAGCAAGTCCTTAGCTCTGTCCCACAAATGGATGCTTCACAGGGGCATGTTTCTAGACATTATCCACCAGTGTGGTATTCCTCAAATAGATCTTGTTGCCTCCCCTCTGAACATACAACTTCCTCTGTTTTGTGCCACAGTCCCAGGTTCTCTGGTATGGAAGGTGGATGCCCTCTCATTTTCTTGGAAGGGGATTTTTCTTATGCATTCCTTCTCCTTCCTCTCATTTCTAAAGTCCTGTTCAAAATTCAACAGGATGCTCCCAAAATCTTGTTGGCAACTTCCGTTTAGTCAGAACAGCACTGATTCCCTCTACTTCTACATCTAGCCAAGGGCAGTCACCACAAGTTACCTCAAAGGGTGGATCTAATCACACAACACACGGTATCTCTCATCCATCCCACCTGTCCACACTTCAACTGACACTGTGGGTGATAGGATTTTGATTACTCATAGACACCTGTTTTCAGAGGATGTACTGCAAGTCCTGCAGGAGACCAGGAAACCTACTACTAGAAAATCCTACTTATGCAAATGGAAGAGTTTTTTTTTTTTTTTTTTATTTGGTGTCTCTCTTGCAACCTGGACCCACTTACTGTGGATGTTCCTTTGGTTCTCTCTTATTTGTGCAAGTTGCTCAATGCTGATTTGGCCTATTCTTCTGTTAAGGCCCAATGCTTGCCTTTTTCTCTTCCTCTAGCTTCTAGATTTGAGGTGAAATAATTTCTTAAAGGTGTCCTTAATATTAAACCTCCCAGGAAGCCAGTTCCTCCTCCCTGGGATCTTAACTTTTTTTGGAGAACCTGACTCTTGCTTCTTTTGATGCCTGCTGTGTCAGCCTCCTTGCATCATTGTTTCTGAAAGACTGTTTTTTTGTTACCTTTTACTTCTGCTAGACAGGTGTTACACGCCCTTATGGCTTGTCCTCCTTTTTTGATCTTTCATGAGGACAGTGTCTCCTTGGGCACTAACCCTTCTTTTATGCTTAAGGTGGTTAATGAGCTTTCACTTAACTAGTCTATTAATCTGCCTACTTTTTCCCCCTTTCCACAAGATGACAGTGAGGGGGTGCTGCATACTTTGGATGTGCATAGGTAGCTCTGGGTTTATTTGGATAGGACTAAGGTTATTAGAAAATCTGATCAGTTTTTTGTTTCTTTTCATCCTAGATCTTTGTGACTTGCTGTATCTAAGCAAACTATTTCTTCTTGGATTTCTAAGGCTATTTCCTTTAGTTACAATTTTCATGGCAAGAGCCTTCCTTCTCCAGTTAAGGCTCATTCTACTACAGCTGTGGCTTCTTCTGGTGTTTTTTTTCAAGGGCTTAGATACTAACTTGAGTCCCAGAAGAGTGTTAGATTTTCTGAAGGGAATAGATATGGAGCAAATACTACAAAAAAGAGGCCTCGCTCCATCCTTAAAAATCTGGGCAGGGATTCAGTACTTCGGGGGATGAGTTCTCGGCTACTGATACAGAAAGTATATATATATATATATATATATATATATATATATATATATATATATATATGTATATGTTAGTGATTCTCTGGATCCAAAAAAAAAGGGACGGGGTCAAGATCACCCTTTAGGAGTAGGACACATAGAGGGGGGCATAAATACAAGGGTAGATACACTAGAAGATTTACTACAATCAGTGGTGAAGTGAACACTGAATGTAATAATGTGAGCAACATTTCTAAGTATACTTTGTCTACTGAACAGAAACAACTACTTAATAAAGGTTTAAACTACATACCAGTTTTTTTTTTGTTAATGAAAATGTTTTTGTTACTGACATAACAGCATTGTGTAGGAAATTTAATTTCAAATTATTTTTTTGGTACACAGGAGGTTTTTCAAAGACCTACTGAGTTTCATTTTCATAAATCTAGCTTTACTCCCCCCATGAACAAACATGTGGCCATTTTCCAACAGGCTGTACTCGGGATTTACATTTCAAACTATGCTCCTCTCAGGTGTTGGGACATAATTGATCTAAAGGTGAACAACAAGCACTTAGGGTACTTCAAGAAAACATTGACATTACCATTCTACCAGCAGATAATGGTTGGGCGGTGGTCGTCATGGATTCCAGTTTTTACTGGGTTGAGGGAAATAGGCAACTTGCTAACCCCCAGCACTACATGAACATGCCAATTGACCCCACCCCTAATTTCAAACAGAAGATAGATTCATTTTTAGAGAAAGTGGTGGAGAATGGTAGTATTAGTGAATCAGTTAGACAACACCTTATGGTAAAGGAGCCTAGCAAACAACATTTATATATTTTGCCCAAAATTCATAAAGACTTGAATCAGCCTCCTGGTAGACCCACTGTTTCGGGAATTGGATCTCTCACAAAACTTTTATCAGTGTTTCTGGCTCAGTAATTGCAACCTTTGCTGCCATATGTTAGGGCCAGAATTAAGGATATAACGGAATTTTTGCAGATAGTGTCTGAATCACAATATGAGCCCAACTGGTTGATGTGTACTTTGGCTGTAATGTTCCTTTATACCAGTATTCCACATTGGGTGGGTTTACAAGCCTTGGAATACTGGTTAAATAGGGCAGAACTTTATCCTCCAGGATTTAATACGTTGCTTATATGTTTGGCTGAACACGTCCTGACTAAGAATGTCTTCTATTTTAAAGGAGAGTGTTATTGGCAAACCCACGGTATGGCTATGGGGGCATCTTTTGCCACCATATATGCAGACCTTTTTATGGGTTTTATAGAAGAACAAATCATTTATAATGATTCCCATAACATCTTCCACCAGAAATCAATATATGGAGGCAATTTTTGGATGATTGCTGGTTGGTATGGAGAGGGGATATTGATTATCTTATGGAGTTTATTGATTATATTAATGATAATAAGTGGGGTATTGAATTTAACCTATAATCAGGTAGAAATTAACTATTTGGACATCAAGGTTTTGTGCCAACAAGATCACACATTGTGTACACTAGTATATAGGAAATATTCACAAGATAACAATTTGTTATATGCGTCCAGTTTCCATCCCAGCCATACCATCAGAAATATTCCAAACTCTCAGTTTTTGAGAATAAGAAGGATTTGTTCATCTGATGTAGACTTCAACACCTTCAAACAAGATCTTATGGGCAGATTTCTGGATAGGGGATATAGACAGGGGACATGTTCCAAGCCAGTGAATAGGCTACTAATCAGAGCAGATCTGATTTATTACAATACAAATCTCAAGTTAAATGGGATAGGCTAGCCGCTATTAGGATGGTTACTACATATGGCAGAAATATGTTTACTAAGGGATGTGATTCAGAAACACTGGAACATACTTACAACCAATGATGAATTGGGTTAATTTTTGCCTGAGAGATGCCAATTCTCTTTTCGTAGAGGGAAAACTTTGGGTTCATATTTTGCTCATTATAAAAAAATTAATAAAAGTGATCATATTGGTCATCAAGTAACCATTACTGGGGACAAACTTATTAGTTCTTATCCCTGTGGACACTGTAATTTTTGTAAACATATGTACAAGACCAAACAGTTCACAAGCAAGAATATGGGTCAGATTTTTGATATACATTTTTATGCCAATTGTGGGTCAGACTGGGTGGTGTACATGGCTAGTTGCACCTGTTCTGCCTTCTATGTGGGGCAGACCTCCAGGCCATTATGATGGCAGAGCATTTCGGTGATATACGCAATAAAAAAAATCACAAACATACTTTACAAACACTGCCAACTTCACAGTTCTGCAAGTTTTACATTTATAGTGATTGATAACATTATGGAAAATAGACAATTAAAAATGGGGTGGCACTCGATTTTGAATTAAGAGGAAGGAAAATGGATTATAAAATTGGGGGGACTTTTTGCACCAGGTCTCAGTGATAAAATGAAATTTAGTAACTGAAAAATAAATATATAAAAATATAAATTATTTTATTCTATTTCATTATTTTGGGAAGTGATGTCACAGGAAATGTTTTGGCATTGATGGTATTTAAAGCATTCGATTATTTCTATTGCTATCCCTGATGAAGGCAAGATGCCGAAACCGGTCTGAATTGTGATATAATAAACTATGGCATTTTATTTGCGTCCTTGTGGTGCTGGCCTTTTTTGCCATTCTTTAGATACTAACTCTAATCTTGAAGCAGCTACCTGGACTTCTGTACGTACCTTTACCAAGCACTACAATTTAGATGGTATCTCTAGAGTTAGGGTTGGTTTTGCTAGTGCCGTTCTTCATGGCTCTTTAGGGGAATCTTCCACTCCTTCCCCCTCCCCAGTTTCCTCTTGAGCTTTTCCACTCTCCCACATGGTAATGAATACTGCAGCAGTAAATGTAAGGGCATAGTACTGTTCACACCCTCTCTCCATCCCCCCTAGTCTTCACTTTTATGCCCTATGCTATGCAAGGACCATTTGAGTGATGTTCAGCATACCTTTTAAATAAGCAACAAGTAGTCTTTGATAGACTGGCAGGATGATCGGGCTTCCACGGCAAAGAATCAACATAAGGTAATAAATACTGCAGCAGTGAAGGCAAGGACATCCATCATTATGGCAAGATTTTACACAACTGTACTATCTAGTAGCATTTGTTGAAACAATATTACATCAATGTGGCTAATGTCAACTTACTAATGTCAAAACACAAAGTTCAACATGCTTTTGCACATGTGCTGAGTTTACTTCTTAAAATATGCAAGTTAACTCATTAACCCTGAGTACCTTCTCATGGCACCTATGTGCTTAAACCCGAGCGCACCATGAGAAGATACAAATTGCAAGCCATTACCTCCGAGTGCCTTCCACAAGCGAGACAAACTTTCATGCAGATTTGTAGTTCACCTTAATGTAAAACACGCTGAAATCATAACTGAATGTGTAATTTACCTTCTGTAGCTATGATTTAGTGTGTTTTTACATTAATGTCACATTAACATTTTTGTATACAATCCTGTTTCAAAGTTCTTGATAAAGCAAGTGGTGGCAGCCAATCGGATTCTTGCAATCCAAGCCACCACTTGCATAACACCTCCACCCCCAATCTAAATTTCTTTTGTGTTCTCCAAATAAAAAGAGGGTCCAGCAGCAGGTATTTCCTTTCTTTTTGCAAAGAATTGGAGATTTCACCTGTAACTGGATCCTCTATTTTATTTTCATCACACCAGGATTTCAGCAATCGCACTAGAAGCAGTTCCCGTTCAGTTGCCCTTTATTTTGTTTCTTCCGGTAAGGTTTTATAATTTTTTATCTGTTTTTCCCTTCCTAAGCCTGTTTATCTGTAATTCATAGGAGCATGGGGCAGTTACTAAGCGCCTACTTTGTGTAGCGCTAGCCCACCCGCCTTTAGTACTGGGAACTACCCATTGCTTTTTTGTACCCCCTGTCGTTTGCTGTTGACTGTGGGGGTCTGTTGGGGGTATCTATCTGGGTCATCCCATCCATTGTTCCCAATTTCCCAGGCAAGCTTGCTCTGCTCTCGCCCAATGCATGGCCTCACATGTACCTCCACATGTTGGAGTCTTTGGGTGATATCTTCTATCCCTCCACCTAGAATCTATCCCTAATGGTTGAGGTTTGTAAGCTCCGGCTCTTTGTGCCTTGGATCTAGATTTTTTGAGGTGAAGCATATTCATTCATCAAATCTTTGTTTCACATGGCCTTGTATGTTAGGCAAAGGTCAAATGAGCAAGGTCAAGCGGAGCGATGTTAACTGAATAGAGCTCAGTTCTTCTGGCAGCATAGGACAGATTTGAGACCTTTTTTCCTTTTGGTGAGGAACTTTGTGCCTCTCCAGCTGCTGCAAGCCGGGTCAGATATACATTCATGGGGCATTGTTGTACTCAATCATTGGTCTGATGATTGGTCTGAGACTATGACTATATGACCTCCTTGATCTAGAATGAGAATCCCTTCATGATAAGGTGGGCAATGTAGAAGGTCTTCCTAACTACTTTTAGCTACATGGGTGTCAAATGACAGACTACTATCAACCTGGGTCCCCAGGTCCCTGATAACTTCTTGTGCTGCTCTGATTGCCACCACTTTAGGTAGGGGGTAACCTTGTTTTGTTTTGGTATGACTATGCATTTTGCATTTTTTTTTTTGGCCGTGGCTCTGGGGCTCTGGCACCAGTTATTTCTGTGAGACCCTTCTTTCTCTATATCTGTGTCAGATTTTCTACTCTTATTTTCAGTTTGCAGTCATCTGCAAACTTTGTCAGCCATAACCCTCCCTGTGTTGTTTGCTTGAAAAAAAAAAGTAGATAAACAAAGTGGCCCAGGACTTCATGTCCTACTTCTGCATTAAAGATGCCTGCCAAGGAACTTTCTGTTCTTCTTAACTGTTCGCATACCTTTCAAAGCATGTCATCATGACTGCATGTTCATGTTTATATTTTACATTGGCGTTTTACAGATGTATCGGGATATAGCAATGAATATATTTCTTTTGGCAGCATACATCATTCTTCCATCAGTAGTCTGCACATTCATGCTATGTAGTAAAAAGCTTGCCGGTACTTGCATATCATCGCAACAATGGTATCAGCAGAGAGAGCTAGGACAGAAAAATGGGGTCTGGAAGAAAGCAGGTTGTTAAGAAATGGAAGACTGATGATTTTATGTTTTATTTTTTATTAAGAAGAGACGGGATCACTCAGGCCGGTGACACTACTGGGAAAAGAAGTCAATCACTTTATGGTTTCTCTGGCTCTCAGCTAGTGGGCCTGCACCAGCCGGGAGAGAGGCACTGATGAATCAGGCCTGTTATAGTGTGGTGGTGACCTCTGAATTTCGGGAAGAAAAAGTATAGGAGTCATTATGTGTTTTGTTTTACATCGAGTGGAAGGGGATTTGTAATTATTATTGTTATGCTTTGTGAGCTGTTACCACAAAGTTCTGGTGCTGCAAAGTGGGTTAAAACCAATAAATTCCTAAAATGTCAGTAGTATTTTAATATTTACAGTGGGGGTGGGTTTAATTGTAGCTTTTTTAGGCTATGTTATGTTTTTGGGCACTGTTTGTTATTGCAGGAACTCAATCTTTTGGATCGTGCAAGTTAGGGGTATGTCTTTAGGCGTGGGATTTCTAACTCTGACCACATTGTTCAAGTGTATAGGTGCTTATTGTTGCACAGTAATTGTGGATGTTGCCTAACATTAACTTACCATTACACGTTTCCTCTTTGAAGAATATAACTATGATATCTTATTACCATTTTATTGTTTACACAACGGCTTTACTTGTCCATAACAGGGTGATGAAGATAAAGGTAACTGCACAGTCAAGAAGGGTACTGAAATGGTTAGCTTTTTGCACTACTGTTTATTGACTTACTTGTGAGGGTGTTCATTGTGTAGAAAAAAGTGGACCAACCTAACAGAAATAATTAGCTTATCTGATGAGGCAGTGGCGACGCATACCTTTGCATTGTCACCAGATTGTCCTAGGCGTGTGTCCAGAACAAGGACGTTTTCCCTGATCTGTTTGCTGGCTGGATACCATTGGCATTTGATATGCCAGTAGACTGTACACTATAGTATGCTAGTCACATGCTCTGAAGTGTTTTTGTACAGGGTGTCTTTGTAGGCCGTTGGTGGAGGATAAAGACTTTTTGTGTTTTTGTGCCTTGCAGCCCCACCAAATACTATCGTCACCACGTTCCAAACCTGATCTTGCAAACAGGAGCCCAAACTGTCATAGTTAATAGTTACAGGGAGAATTACTGAAAACGCTACTGTCCGTTGTTGCATGCTTGGGGGCTCATGGTGCATTTTGAGAGATGTTTATTTTTTTTTAATCTGGACTTGTCAAAGGCATTTGACAGTATCCTTTACCAGGATGTAATGCAAAGACTACAAAATCTCAGAATGAATCCATATTTGGAAATACTTAATTTCAGTCCATTTTGGTGATACAGTATATGCATTTATGGCCAAAGATTGGCTTATCCACTGTTAGTCCAAGACAGTGGCAGCTTGACTGCTTGGGATGGCTTTTGCCTGTATTTTTTGTTTAGTCTTAGGCTTTGGACTCTTGAATAAGTTAGTGTTTCATCAGCTAAACTGTATAAAGTTGCTTGACTTTTGAGGAACCTTTCAAAGGTGCCATTTATCTTTTTCATGATCAGTTTTGGCATCTACATAAGCTGTATTGTTATTCCATTGCTACTTTTTACTGCACTGTTACACTATTCTAACGTGTGTGTGTGTGTGTGTGTGTGTGTGTGTGTGTGTGTGTGTGTGTGTGTGTGTGTGTGTGCATGCGCGTGTCTGTGAGTGGGATGTGTGTGGCAGATTACTGGTTTATAGACATTGAGTTTACCTCTGCTGTAACTTTGCTGACCTTTTGCCTTGGGACAGTATTTGGTATGGGTTTGCAACTATGTGCTTCCATTCACTGTTGGTCTTGCAGTTCATTGTATTAGACAACATATGCTTTATATTTGTTGCTACTACTCAGACTGTTAAGTGTTTGGTTTGCATTACAGTGTTTTCTGTTAAGAACATACTTCAAGTATGTGAATGGCTGTTTAGACAAATCTGGGTATGTTGAGTTTCGCAATTGTTATAATTTCTCTTACCACTATAGCTTGGCTGAAGATGTACAGTTTTGCTGCTCCCTACACTATCATCCTCAGGGTATTGTCTGGAGAGTTCACACAGGATGTTTAGTTGCCTCTGCTTAGACTCCATTCAGCCTGCTCTTTCAGTCAGTGAAACAAAGTATTTGAAGCTGGTTATCCTGATCCTTCTGCAGATTTTTGGAGTAGGCTTGGAATGTTTCTTTAATCGGAATACATTTATGTGGCTTAATGTTTCAAACTTTTTTAGTCTTTTTAAATTTTATTGCCCACATTCATGTGCTTTGCTTTGTCTTTTGTAAGGGTGCTTAGGAAAATGTGCACTGAAATAATACTGAACTTGTTTATCATAACCAAAGGCAGTAACATGTGGGTTTGGTTCAGTAATTGGGCCATTTCTCTTTTTGATGTTTTTACTACCTCAGTATGTGGCCCAAATTGAGTGCAGTGTTCCAAGTTTATATCTACAACTGATCACATTAGTCGGCAGACTAGTTTGGATCATCACTATGTCCAGTCCATTAATAATGGTGTTTACTTTAGTAACAAGCGCTTAGTAATATGCCTTGGAGATGAGAGTAATTCTTCCCCTACACCTTTAATGGGACTACATTGGAGAAGTTTACATATAGTAGAGAAGTTTAGTGCTTTAGACTATATTAGAGAAGTTTAGTGCTGCTTATGCCAAGTCTGTTTGTGGTGTTATTAGCTTTTGCTTACTGATAAAATGTTCAAAAACATTAAATTAAAACTAATATCTAATACGTGTACTGCATTATACAAGGAATATAATTTAATGCACTCAGTAAAGGTCTTAGCATGCTCTTTAATATGCATGATTTGAAAGCATCCTAATTATGTATGATTTCAAAACAGCCCAAAGGTCAACTTTATGCATTTTCTTGGAATGTAGGTTTCAATGCTGTTTCAATGAATGCGAGTTTCAAGGGCAAAAAAGTTTTAATGCTTAGTCTTGTTTTCATTGTAAGACTGTATTGCTTTGTTTAACAGACGTCGATCAGTGTTTGCGCTATAAAAATTTAAAGGGCTAAGTAATAAGTGTTATACTATTTTTACTGAGTAAGTGTTGTACTGTTTTTACTTAATTACTCTGGTCTTCTTCTGACAGATGATAATGATTCTGGGTTACATAACAGCTGCACAGGGTAATATAATAAATGCCTACTCAACAGGCTATGTGCAGCAATTACCACCTGTGTCTGAGCATCCATAACTTTGAAGTAATGAAATGCAGCACATTCCCCCATTAACAATAAGTGCAGTTACAATATAGCACTGAGTCATTATCACTTTTGAAGTAAAACTCCCAGCAGCTGTCAATGTTATTCACATAAGTAGAGGTTGTTATCACATTGATGAATGCACAAGCCAGTTTTGGGGTTTTGCTTACATGGAGTCATTTCAAGCCATCCCCCCACCAGTTTCTGTCTGTCATTCTTACAAATTGTTTAACACACAGTAAAGTCCTGATTGTGGTTATATATGCTTCATATCTTTGTGATCTACTGCAATTGAACATCGTATCATATATTAATTTCCTGTATCACAAAGTCACTATATTCTGGGGCATTGCTTGTTTTTTAGGAGTTAGGTTATGAAAATTATGATATTTTTTCATATTTTAGTGAATGACTTAGCTAAGGAAAGATGTCAACATGCTAAGTAATACCTCATTTTCAAGACAGATCAGTCTTTACAACACAGTATCACGGTTTCTTGGGGCATTTCAGAATATCACGAATGTGCAACATAATGAAGCACCTTTTTAGTGCAGATCCTTAGATGTTATTATTGTTGTGTATTATCATTATTATTATAATTATTACTTTTTGTATGTTACACATTTATTCATTTCATTGAGAATGGAGTGTCTGGTGAATAGTTTTTGTCAACTGTTTCAATTTTACCTTCAATTCTTCTCATTTTGGTATAGAAATTAGATGGAAATAAGTAATAATGTACAACTATAAACCACATTAATTAATTAACTAGAAAATGTATATACAACAGCTAGAACCCAAGTAGAGTCATTTCGTTGTAACAACCACCATGGATCTCATGAGTGACCTGGATGGCAGTTGGGAACTTGGGGACACTTCAGTTCAGTCCCATAGTACTGCTGTCATAGGCAAGCATGGCCTCGAGGGTGCCACTGTGATGCAATGTTTCCCTCTGGGAAAAGACACATGCAAAAAGACAAAGCCTGGGTCAGTATTTGTCTTTTCACATGTTGTCTTGCTGTAGCTTTCCCCTCAGTCTCCCTCCCTTCAGGTGTAGTAAATGTATGTAGGTCAGGGCAAGAAGGTTTACATTAGATCCCCCCTTTCACTCCTTGTGGCCATTGCTGAAAGGACACATTTAAATGGAAAAGGCAGCGGTAAGACAGAGTGCTGGCATTGCATGCAATCAGGAGTCATTGCTGCTACCAGCAGTCTGAGTGGGTAGCCAGTATGGGACACTTCAGATGCCCATGACCTGAAGCCACATGCCTGTCCTCGGCATATGAGGGAGTGGTGGTCCTTACCCTTCTTTTTTCCATTTACATGTGTCCTTTCTGTGCCTCCTTGTCAGTCATTCTGTGTAATTTGGTGTTTTCATGGGTGGTAGGTATGTACCTCTGCAGTGTCATCACCACTTATGTACCCTCTGAAAAGAATAATGCCCCTGTGGATAGGAGTGTTGGATGGTATAACCAGGTAATGCATTATGATATACATATATATGTAGTCTTCCAATACATCTGTCAAACATCAGTAGTAATCTGTTTGCATTTTATTACCGGTGCAGATCCAGCCACCTTCTGACACTAACATGGCTTCACGATCAGGAGAACGACAAGTGAGAATGTGGGTATGTGGCCATTCCTACATTCATTGGGCTGCCAGCTATGCCTCTGTAACTGAAAAACACTACAATGTGAGCTTCCCCACATCCAGTGTGAAGGTATACTGGATTGCAAGAAGAGGTATGCACTGGAGCGGAGTACTGCAGTTGCTAGAAGAGAAGTGTTCCATCTACCCTGAGCCCAACATTCTTCTGCTGCACATTGGAGGGAATGATGTCATCAGTCAACCATTCGGAAGGCTACGGTTTCAAATCAGAGCAATTTTTGAACAGCTGCAGTCGTGGTGGCCACATTGTCATTTTGTGTGATCTGACATAATTCCTCGCCAGATATGGAAAACAGCAAACAGTCAATGGGCAGTGCACAAGGCCAGACGTTTACAGAATGGGTTCATGCATGACTTGATGCACAGGGTCGGTGGATCTACAATCTGCCATGACAGCATCACCGCAGAAGATGTTCACTTGTTCAGAAGGGATGGCTTTCACCTAACTGAAGAGGGCATTGCGTTGTTCTTGACTGACCTCCACAATGACATGAGGAGAGCTATGCAGGATTGGTAACATGCAGCTTGTGAGAAGAATGGAAAACACCCATGATCAAGTAGGACCAGTAGAGTAAGTAAAACTCTATTATGAATTGTGTTGTGTAAAATTATATTTTTCTGAGTTTGGCAAATAACTGTGGGAAGGAGTTGGTGAAGATGCTGAGAAAGAACAACTGTTTCAGGAGAGTGCTGCCATGTACAATCAAATATGTCAGTAACCATCCTGCAATACTTCATTTTTTTATTCTTCTTTTATCAAGCATGTGTACAGTTTAGATGACAGGAAGGGCTTAGTAATACAGAACTTGATCCCTTAGGTCCATTGCTGAATGGACACATGTAATGAGAAAAGGCATAGGTAAGGAAGACAGCTGACACTGAAAGAGGTCGTGAGACTGTAGAGGTATCAGCTGTCTGAGTGGGTAGCCAGCACAGGTATCGGACAGATCAGATGGCCTTGCATGCCACAAAGTCCCATGCCTGTCCTGTGTTCATTAGTGGAGTGGCGGTCCTTACCTTACTTTTTCTCTTTACATGTACCCACTCAGCAGTACATTGGCTACACCAAGAATGTGTATATTTACTATATCTGTCTACATGGTAAAACAACTGGGTCTAAAAGCTGTACACATGTATAGATATCCATTTGTTTAGGACTTAGGTTATGGAAATTATGTTTTTTTTCATATTTTGGTAAATAACTTTTCAAGGCAGCATCTGAATGTATTAAGTAATACCTCATTTTGAAGACAGTATGCATAGTTCCAACATGGTAAAATAATTGTGCCTTTATGTTGTACACATGTACATATATCAAAGTTTGTTTTGGACTTATGGTTATGGAAATTATGATTTTTTTTCATATTTTGGTAAATAACTTTGCAAGGGTGCCTCTAAATGTGCTAGGTAATACCTCATTTTGAAGACATATTTCATACTTCCAACATGGTAAAAGAATTGTGCCTGTATGTCATACACATGTACAGATATCAAAGTTTGTTTCAAACTTATGGTTATAGAATTTTTTTTCTTCAGGTTTTTGGTAAATAACTTTGCAAGGGAGCATCTGAATGTGGTAAGTAATACCTCATTTTGAAGACATAATTCATACTTCCAACATGGTAAAATAATTGTGCCTGTATGTTGTACACATGTACAGATATCAAAGTTTGTTTTGGACTTGTTGTTATGGAAATTATGATTTTTTTCAATATTTTGGTAAATAACTTTGCAAGGGAGCGTCTCAATATGCTAATAAATACCTCATTTTGAAGACATAATTCATAGTTCCAACATGGTAAAAGAACTGCACCTGTATTTTATACACATGTACAGATATCAAACTTTGTTTCAGACTTAGGTTATGGAAATTATGATTTTTTTCATATTTTGGTAAATAACTTTGCAAGGGAGCATGTCATTGTGCCAAATAATACCTCATTTTGAAGACAGTGTTACTCCTTATAGCATGGTAAAAGAACTGTGTCTGTGCACTGTACACATGTACAGATATCACAGTTTGTTTAGTCTTGTAGGATTATGAAAATTATACATTTCTAATTCTTATTATTATTATGCCCATATCTTTGCAAGGGAGCATGGTGATGACACAAATGATGCATCATTTTGAAGTTGACAGTGAGACACACAACTTCTACACTGATATGTAGCCTCTGTCTGTTGCAGGTGATGAGATTATTATGCTTTGTTTATGTATCAATTATGAGAAATATTATATTAATAATTAAAGGAGCATCAGACAGTAATGGTTAAGGTATCATTTTAAAGCTGACATTCCCGCAAAGAAATTAAATACAAATTGTATGGGTCTACATGGTATATTGACCAAGAATTATGCTTTGTTTTTCTAAAAAGGTAAAAAATATGCACAATATCAGCATTCCTTGCTAAATATTTAATAAGGACTTTGATACACACTATCAGCATTTACACTGCTGGAAAGGACAGTGTCTGCTGAACAACTTTCGCATTTACATTTTTAGTCTAGCTCTTTTAGTTAAAGAGTTATGAAAAAGAAGTCATGTACTCACCATAACGTTCCATCTAAGTAGGTAACTTCATTTGTCAGCAACCTGTGGGTATCGGATCCAACCTGGATCCGAGCCGGCAGCTTTCCAAGCTAAAGATCCGAGCTCTCAGCTCCTCCCCCTTACCCATAATACCGTGCTACCTCCCTCCAGTCCTCAGATCAAGTTTGCCAATTTATCAACCAACAACAGTCAAACATACTCGAAAGAGAAACGCTAACCTGATGCGTGACAGAAGGAAAACATTCCATCATGAATATGACCACGAAACAGGCTCGGGGGAAGGAGGGAGGGTCGGTTGCTGACAAATGAAGTTACCTACTCAGATGGAACGTTATGGTGAGTACATAACTTCTTTATCTGAAGTAGTTAACTTCATTTGATCAGCAACCTGTGGGACAGAGTCCCCAGCTACCAAAAACCTGGGAGGTCCTCAAGGAAGGATATTCCGGAGCACTACGGAGCCAAAGGCTGCCCTACCTCTGGATATCAGATCCAGCTTATAATGAGAAATGAAGGTATGAGAAGAGGCCCAAGTAGCCGCTGAACAGATGTCATCTAAGGGAATTCTTGACCAAAATGCTGCAGAGGTAGCCATAGAACAGGTAGAGTGAGCATGAGCCCCGAAGGGTTCTGGCTGACTGAAAGCTGTATACGCGTGTAAGATGCAGTGGGATATCCATCTAGTTAAGGTAACTTTCGTAAGTGGCTTGCCTAAGGACAGCTTAGCGAAAGACACAAAAAGCTGCTCCGATTTGCGAGAAGCAGCTGTCCTATGCAAGTAAAATCGCAATTGTCTATGCACACCGAACAAGTGCAGTCTGTATTCCCCTTTGTTTTGAAAGTTGGGGAAGAAAACAGGCATATTGATGGTTTGACTGATATTGGTCTTGGAGGCTACCTTAGGCAAGAATGAAGGATTAGTCCTGAGAGATGCTCTGTCCTTATGGAAGACCAGGTACAGGGGTTTTTTACAAAGGGCTTGAAGTTCAGATACCCTTCTAGCTGAAGTAATTGCAATCAGGAAGGCAGTTTTCCAAGATAAGAAGTTTAAGTCAACGGAAGCTGCAGGTTCAAAGGGTGGACCAGTTAGCGCCTGAAAAACTAAGGTTAAGTCCCATGGGGGAACTGCATTCCTGACCGGAGGTCTTAACAGAAAGGTGCCCTTCAAAAAGGTCTTGCATATCTTAGCGGAAGCTAAGGGACCAAGGTTGTGCCCAATGTAGAAATGAGAAATGGCAGCCATCTGAACCTTGACAGTAGAAGCACTGGCCCCTTGGTGGAAAATGTGGGACAGAAAATCAAGAACTGCCGGAATGGGAGCCGTAAAAGGGTCCAAATCCCTATGTTTGGCCCAGATGGAAAAACACTTCCATTTACTCTTGTAGATCTTCCTGGTAGAGGGTTTATGTGCTGCTACCAGAATAGATTTTTACAGAAGACGAGATACCAGGCGTCCTAGCCACTAGTGGAACTGGATCAACCAAGCCGTGAGCTTGAGGTCGTACAGGTTCAGAGTTTGCAATCCCGAAGGATGAGAGATCAGATCTGGAATGGGATCTAAGACCCAAGGATGAGCTATGATGTGAGACTGCAGATACGGGAACCAGATCTGGCAAGGCCAGAAGGGGGCTATGAGGATTATTTTGCTCCCCAACCCATGAGCTTTCTGCAGAAATTTCATCATTAGCTGAAGAGGAGGATAAGCATAAAGAAGACCAGGTGGCCAAGCATGAACCACATCATCTCTGGGACTCTCCCCTGGTGGGGAAATTAGAGCGAAAATTTTCTGCATTTTGCGTTTGAAGGAGATGTGAAGAGATTGCAGCAAGGCTGACCCCATATGAGGAAAATCTGTTTCGCTACTAAGGGGTTTAGAGACCACTCGTAAGATGTGAGTATAGAATGACTCAGCTTGTCCGCTAGAATGTTGGACCAACCCGGAATGTGCATTGCTATCAGAAAGTGGTTGGTGGAAATCGCCCATTCTCAAACTCTCATAGCCTCTCGACAAAGAGGGTAAGACCTGGTTCCTCCATGTTTGTTGATGTACCAGACCACCGCCATGTTGTCTGTCTGAATTGCAATAGTCCCCGGAGGAAGAAGGACTTGAAGGGCTTGCAACGCTAAAAGCACCACCCTCATCTCCAGGACATTGATATGCAGAATGGTCTCTACAGGGGTCCACGTGCCTTGGACGGTTCTGCCCATGCAATGCCCCCCCCCCACCTGAGGCGAGAAGCGTCCGTGGTCAGCGTGGTTTGGGGTTGAGGCATCACGAATGGTCTCCTTTCCCGAAGCTCTCGGGAATAGAGCCACCAAAATAGGGAGTTCCTGCAAACCCTGCTTAGGGGAATCGGTGAATCCAATGGGTGAAGGAGGAGGGATCATTGGACCTGAAGGGTCCATTGAAGGACTCTCATGTGCAGCCGAGCAAGAAGTGAAAGGCTTATGGCTGCCGCCATGAATCCTAGAGCTCTCAGGAATAATTCTGCGGGTGGGGCTGGGGACTGTAGAAGTGCTAAAACATGGAGTGACAAGGTGCGTAACCTGTCCGCTGTCAGAAAGGCCTTGGTCTGAAGCGCGTTTATCCTGGCCCCTATGAAATCCAGAACTTGAACAGGATGAAAAGACGACTTCCTGAAGTTTATGGTAATGCACAGATGATGGGCCAAGAGTAAAGTATAATCCTTGGCAGAACAGAGTAGATGCCTGGTGAGGGTGGTGAGGAGCCAGTTGTCTAGGTACGGAAAGACCTGAATTCCCTGAAGTCTCAGGTGGGCTGCCACAACTGCCATGACCTTGGTGAACACCCTGGGGGCTGTGGTGAGGCAGAACGGAAGAACCCTGAACTGATAATGACTGGCCCCCAGCCGAAAGCGGAGAAACCTCCTGTATCGTCTGTCCATGAGAATGTGGTAGTACGCATCCTTAAGGTCTATGGAGCACATACAGTCATTCTCCTGCAGAAGGGGGAGAATAGATTGTAGAGTGACCATCCAGAATTTCTCTTTGGCAATGAACAGGTTCAAAGCTGACAGGTCGAGAAGTGGCCTTAGGTCCCCCGTCTTGTTTGACACCAAAAAGAACCTGGAGTAACTGCCCAACCCGGACTGCTCTGGGGGGATGTGCTGGATGGCCTTTTTTTCTAGTAACTCCTTTATTTCTGAAGCCGCCGCCTCCCTCTGATTGGGTGGGACATCGGGGAGGCGCTTCGCTAACGGTGAAGATTCAGGCAGGGAATAGAGTAACCTCCGGATATTATTCGGAGCACCCAGTGATCTGTAGTAATGGACTCCCAACTTGCTAGATGCTCTGAAAAATGCCCCCCTGACTGCCTCCAGAGAGGGACAGTCGGGCAACCTCTCAGGGCTGCTGCGCGGGTCAGTCGGAGAAGGGTTCTCTCGACCTGAAATTCTTCGGCCCCCCTTTGCCTCTGGGCCAGCATCCACCTTGTCCTCCTCTGCCTCTGAAGGATGAAGGGTCCGGAGAGGGACGGGACTGCTGAGACTTCTGGAACCACATCTTCTTTTGCCCTCTCTGGTTCCTTGATAAGGACCTTTGAGGAGCAGAGAAGTGGATTCCGACGGCAGACAGCGTTTTCCCATCTTTCTCACTCTGGAGTAGCGTGTCGTGGATGGTTTTGCCGAATAGAGTAGAACCGTCAAAGGGAGCGTTCGCGAAGGATGCCTTGAAGGGATCCGCAAAGTCGCAAAGACTGAGCCAGGCGTGACGCCGCAAGGTGATCCCTGCTCCACTGGCTCTAGCCACCCCCTCCGTGGCATGGGAGAGAAGCCACATAGAAGTGTTAGATATTGACTTTAGAGTGGCCATGCGAGCCAAGAAGGTCCGTTTGTCCTCTGCCGCCATGGACTCTGGGGGAGACCCAGCATATTCATTTATCAGATCCCGCTGAAGCCTAATGACGTGTGCCAGATAATTCAGCACCCTTATAGAAAAGGTGGCTGAAGCAAACATCTGCTTTCCAATGCAGTCCATCGTCCGAGACTCCTTATCAGGAGGATGAACCGAGGAACTTTCTTGTGCCAGTTCCTTTTTGGTGGCAGCCGCCACCACTATGGCATCTACCAGGGAACCTTTATTCCACACCAGCTTGTCAGAAGAGGTACAAAGAATTTTATCCAGTCTCCTAGGGATTGGCTCCACAGTGTCTGGCTCCTTCCAAGCCCTGGTAGTAATGAAGTCTACCAAGGGGTCAGCCGGGGGGACACCCAAGAGGTAGACGGGCCTGCGTCGAACGCCTCCAGAAACACAGACTCATCCGAGGAAGGTTTTTGGGCTGACCACCCCCCTCTTATGCGCAGCATCTCCATAACGTCTCCAAAGGAGACGTCCTCTGGGGGTGATCTGGGGGAACCTTCCCCTTCCTCTAAGTCTGTGTCCTTGGTGAGGGACTCGGGGGAGTCCAAGTGCCTCCTCTTACTTTTTCATTTGTGAGCGACCTCCTCGGTGGGACTACGTGGTCCTGTTCCTCTATGGGAACTAACTGGGGCGCAGACGCAGGCTGTCCCTGGGGCCGGACGATGGAAGACAGGCCCATATGCGAGGGAGTGAAGGGTGGATCCGTAGCACAGACTGGGGACTTCGAACTACTCGACAGCACCCTCTCCACCACATCGAAAGCTGAGGGTGAACCACTCTCCTCTGGCTCTGAGAGTAGTCCCCTTGTCTCTGACGTGAGGACCAGTGTCGGAGCCGACGCGATCGGACCCGAAAGGGAACTGTGTTCCGACAGAATGGAGCAGAAGACACACTCACCCCTGCGGATATGAAGCTCGGCTCTCGGCCCTGCAAGCTTGGATCTGAAAGATGACCTGATAAACTCGAGGGTAAGGCCGGCATCGAAGTAGCAGCTACTATCGGCATCGATTCCCCAGCTCTGAGACGACTCGGATCCGACGGCTCCGAAACCCGATACTGGATTGGAGAAGGAGTAACGGGTGCAAAGAAAGGGGCCAAGCTCCCTCCCAGAGGGGGGGAGGCAGGAGCACTCCCATCTGCATCTGGGCCTGCAGGAATCGACACATCATCCGGTCCATATCTGCATCGGACAGACTCCTGGTAGACCAGGAAGAAGTCATCAAGGCAGGCCGGGAAGGCCGCCTAGACGAACTCGAAGGTGACAAGGACTCCTCCTCCAGCTCCGGAGAGAAGAGTGGAGAACAGAGCCGAGAGGGGGAAGGCATGGAAACCCTCACGGGAGAACAAGTCAATTTAGCCGGCGGAGCCAAAGGGGCTGATTTGGCCCACCGCTTATGGCTCTTGTGCCTCTCCATCTCTTTCTCTCTATGTCTCTTCTCTTTACTAGAAGAGTCCTCCTCTCCCTGGGAAGCAGCGGGATGTTGAGTCTCAGCCAGGGGAGGGGGAGCTGAAGGCTGGACAATCGCAGCCATGACTGGCGCCACTGAGGGAGAGGAGGAAGAAGAATCCAGGGGCAAGAGTCCCGCCAGGATTAGCTTGTTCCTCCTGTCCCTCAGAGCCCAGGGGTTAAAGGCCGCACAAATCTGGCAGCCCGATGTTAAGTGGGCTACCCCCAGGCAGAGAACACACAGAGTGTGGCCATCCACTGGGGACAGCTTATGACCACACTTAGCACATTTTGAAAAAATGGCCTTAGGGCCCTCGGCCATCACACACAAGCATACACCCTAACACACACAGTAAGGGGAAGGGAAAAACACTAATTTACTACTAAAATTAACTAAAAAACGGTTTAACTAAACTATGGGTCAACTACACACACTCACACACTGAAATCGCTATTTTTCTAAGAAAAATATTCCTAAATTCCTCTCACCTAAAACGCTAAGAGCTCATCCCTTATGCTTCAGAAGCCACGGCAAACGATATCTGGGGACTGGAGGGAGGTAGCAGGGTATTATGGGTAAGGGGGAGGAGCTGAGAGCTCGGATCTTTAGCTTGGAAAGCTGCCGGCTCGGATCTAGGTCGGATCCGATACCCACAGGTTGCTGATCAAATGAAGTTAACTACTTCAGATAATTTGTTTTCTGTATGGTATTACAAATGGATTTTCTGAAAATGAGCTCAGGCTGCACTGTTGTTCCTATGGTGGAATTAAGCAGGCAGCTTTTTCTGAGCTGCTCCAGATTGAATGAGTTAAAAAAATGTGTTTTTTTTTTGGGGGGGGGGTAAGCCTCCCTGCACCCCCATACTTTCTGTGAATTATATACACTAACTCAAGGATCACACAATCTCCAGGGAAAGAACATATTCCCCATCCCCTGAGATTGTCCATTATATAACTGTCGACCATCTTCATGGTCTACCAAAGTGTGTTGACAAAACAGAGGTAAACCACACATACAGTGCACTGGTTATCATTAAATAAAATTAAACTGTACATTGTTTAAATGCATTAAAGTATTAAGGCTGCTATCACTTATTCAATTCGTATAATTTCAAGCTTTATTTTTCACTTAACTGAACTACTTGTCATTGTACCATTAAAATTTGTATTTACCTCAGCAAAGAATGCTCAGAACTCTAAAGATTAATTGGATGCAACTGCAGTCAGCTTATATCTGTGTAAAATAGTCTGAATCTTTCTAAATTTTACTCAGAATAGACTGAACAGCTGCCTTAGCAGCAGACTTCTTGACTCACTGAACATTTACCAATATAAAAATAAGCTAATATATTTGCTGATTTAAGAAGCTTGCCATTTTCAAAACTTTGACCATTTTATCTTATTTTTCAAGCCTACTTACAAAAAAACCTACTTGTTTATACACAGCATTCACCCTTGCAAAATTAAAAGAAAATATCTTAACTCTACATATAATATAATCAGTGCATGTTTACCCACCCACACCTAAACCAGCAGCCCAAGATCATAGCATATTAACATGAAACTTCCATTTGTCCATACTTTCTTCTGTTATATTGTAAAGCCTGCATTTCTTTTAAAAGCACTTGTTCACTTTAATATCTTTAAAACACAGGTCAGTAAAGAGACAACCACCCCCCACATGTAAAATATCCCTGACTACACAAAACTGATTTACTGTATATAACATGCAGTTTTTATCATGAAATGTATTATACAAAATACTAAAATATATTTTTTACTTAGTTACATATTTCCCTTTTAGCATCCTTCTAAAAATTAATGACGAAGTGGTGTATATGCTTTACAGTCCACACACAACTTTAACAAAGTCATCAAAAGTCCAGTCTTTCTCAGCCACTTTTTCTTGCAAAGCCATATTTCACAAATGTGGCTGATGCTTTATAGTCCCCCATTTACTCACTAATGTCAGCGCTGCTGGTCTTCTTCCTGTTCATGTCAATCTCCAACACCAGACTCTAGTTCAAGTCCAGGGTATTCCTGATTCTTCTGGTGAACTCCTATACTTTCTTATTTGTCTCAAGCATTTTCTTTTGGAAGAATGGAAAATGTTTCACTGGCAAAGTCTCTCTATGAGCTTTATTTTAAAAAAAAATGAGTCCTCTTATGCGTGATGGCTCAATTTTTTTTTTTGGATAAACTATTTTTTTATTTCCACCTTAGCCTATTCTGTATCCAAAACTATCTTTGATCTCACAGGAAAAAAAATTCTGAAGATAGCTTGAATCGCACACCTGCCCCTTGACTGATGGAATAAATTTGCGTCTCTTTTGCCTGGTGTACAGTGAAAAATAATTTTCCACAACCACGCTGCTGTGTCTAACTTTTAATACTGTTCCCTTCTGCTATCATTTTTTCAGGATCTACTCTTTCTGCTGGTATGATTACATCTTTACTACTACAGGTCTCTGCTACTTTTTGTTAACCAGGTTTGGAGCATACCCTCAATGTGCCCTTTCAATTAACAAATTCTGCTGTAGAATACTTCTGTGCTTTCTTAAAATTAATGCAGTCTGTTCATTCCAGTTCCTCTCTGCAACAGGTTTTATCTGTGCATTCTGTCTTCTAACTCGAACATTTTTGAAAACCTCTTCTTGCGAAGTCTTATATTCAGCTAGCCTTTTCTTCATTTCAACCTCTGATTTTTGCAGTTTAATCAGTTCGAGCAAATAACTAGATAAAGCTGCTTCTGTCTTTGTCCAGGCTTTTGTTATTTGAGTTGTTATACTCCTTTGATGTTTCATTTATTTTAATCACCTCTGAGTACATTTGATTTATTTTTTCTCTAAATTACTATACTCCATCTCTTATATCAAGGCTGAAGCTTGAAATGCTTTTTTGCAGAACAGCCGCAGGATTCTTCCTAGTCAGTGTTCTCTCTTCACATTTTTTGATTATTTTCTTTCAGGTTCTCCAAATGTCTTCTTTGCTAGCATCTAGGCAGCATTCTTACTAGTAACAGAATTTTACTTACTCTGACAATATCACTAGTTATTCCTTATTGGTTTCTTTTTTCACACTGGGATAGCTGAAATGAAGCTGTTGGCAAGTGTGCAGCCCTAGTTTAATCAAGCAAATTGGTTGATGCATTTTAGGTATTTATGATATTGGGCATGCCACTGAAACAGAATAAACTGTATAATCTCTTTAGTGGAAACTATGGACATCTTCAAAATGTTTTAGAATAATTGGAAACAAGATTGTACTTGTCTTGGAATACAGCCATCAGGATTACAGGAGTTAAATAATACAGTAGAAAGACAATGGAACATTCAGACATGTGATCCAGGTTGTCTAAGCCATTCTGAAACAAATCAATGATTTTTATTTGGAAAGAAAGCCATTTATGTGGTATTATTCTACATAGTTGATTAACAAAGTAGTCATTTAAAGCTATGCACATATGGATAGAACTAGACTTCTGGTGATGCTTAAAGTTAAATGTTTCCCTTTGGTAGAGTTATTATTTATAGACAGGGGTTAGAAAGACTGGCAGTCATATCTCCTAATTACAGGAGGACTTGTTTTCTCTACCTCATGCTTAACTTCTTTCTGCTATGTTCCTTTCCCCCAACCTCCTTCACAACTCTTATTGCACATCATCATAATCTCTTAATACACTGTCCTTTATCCATCCTCTCTTCCCTGTTATCTACTTCTGTCACAGCTGCCCTTACTCTCTCTATCTCTCTCTCTGTTTATAGAAAGTTTTTGAATAATATTTCTTCAGTACATCATTGAAAACACATAATCTCATCCAAGCAGTAATGTCAGTGACTGCATTCTCTGAATGTTTGTATTTTCAGGTTTATTACAAGTTTTGTTTTTCTTATACTATATTGTAACTCAGTAGAATATCTGTAGATGAGGTTTATTGTATTTTTAGATTTACTGCAAGTTATGTTTTTGTTATACTACATTGTAACTCAGTAGAATATCTGTAGATGAGGTTTATATCTTTTTCACAGAGTACTTACATGTCTGCTGCTAGAATAATATGCTGTATTGTTGTAACTTTTCTATCCATTTTTACAGTGTAATGGGATTGTGCTAAGTTGGGCCCCCCAGTTAATAATCAAATGAATAAACAAAATTAAATTAAATTAAATAATGCTTAAATAAACAGAACATCTACTATTCAACAAATGACAACATGAAACATGATTTAATTTATTCCTGCTATGCACATCCTGTCTATGACATACACACTATGAGTGTCCTTCCATTAAATAAACAGAAAATCTAGGTGTGAATCTGTGACCAGGGTAGAATCTTTAGTTTGGAGAAAAAGCTTGAAAAGGAAAATATCACACTGTAATTTGCTTTTTGTGTGCCTCTCTTCTGTCCTGAATTGTCACCCATACTGGCCTTCCTACACCTTCCAACCAAATTCTTTTTTTCCATTTTTGCACTTTGTCTTACTTTTCACAATTTTCCTTCATCCTTTCAACAAACCCTAAATGACCAAAAGTGCATTTCAATAAATGTGGAGGAAATACCTAAATTAAGTATGGCATCAATGGTTACAGATACTCTGATATGCATTGTATAGCTTTTCCCAACTTTTGAACCAGTAATGCCATAAACAAAAATCATGAGGAAAAAATAAATTCACTCTTTTTTTTTTTTCCTCTTCGATGAATACATAAGTTATGTCTGAAGTTTAATGTTAAGGTTGGCAAAACAGTAGCTCCCAATAAAATAAGATAAATTCTTGAGTGGATACATACACCTTATCTAGGAGTAGTACCGGCTACCCCAGAGGTGCCTTCTTATTAAACTCTCTAGTGTCATACTGGGATAAATTTAAAAGAATAAATGGAGACAGTCATGCATTTCAAGATACTGTTGTCACACCTACCCACAAAAGAAAACCACCTTCTGTGTATACCCTTGATATTAGACTGGGATACCAGTGAAAGAAAAAATAGCCCCAGTAATATATTTCAACCTGCTGTCAGACATAGACAGCAAGCCTTTTTAAAATGAGAAAAGTAAACTATCACAATGTATTCTAACTTGTTGCTCCTATTCAGTACAATGCCCTAGACATGTTATACTACTAAAACAACCTTTTTTGTACAACTTTAAGATCTGACTAGGAGTAAAATTAAAAAAAAATGACCATACTGTCTACAGACAGTCCTTACATATGTTAAAATGAATTTATTTGCATATCTTTGAATAAGGCCATTTTTAGAATATACAAGGACTGAGGTAGAGTTTAGGGATAGCTGCCCCCCATAAAGCCTTGGTCACAATCACATTATACCTCTTGAGGGCCATAAGACCTGGAGAAGTTCTGTGGGACTAGAAATAAGGTGATGGACTTTATGCCTTATTTTTATAAACTCTTACTTTTATAACCTTTTTACTGTTAGCCAGAAGACCCCTGACTACAGCAATCTTCTGTAAATACTTCTGAAATGCAAATGTGAAGAAAGCTAAAGAAAGAAATACCACACTGTCCCCTGCCAACACATGGCCCCATAACAGCTATAGCAACCTTCTGTGCACACATCTGAGCAGGGCCAATTAAAGTAATCAGACACTCTTTTGAGGGTAGCAATGAGAAGACATGCTGTAAATATATATGCCTGGCAATAACTATGTACATGCCCCTCAATACTGTGTTGGCAAGAGATAAAATTGGTGATATTTTTTTACATACCATTTCCACATTAACACAAACTGAGACTGCCAAGCCAGGTCTGTCACAATAGTTTTGTATATATACATACACAGACACACATACCACTCTAGCACACAGGCAATTTGGAAGAATGGCACTTCACCTACAGCATGTCTCTGGATTATAGAGGATACCAGAGCACCTGCATAATACCCAGACAAAGACAGCCTTCAACATGCATATTCCACAAAAAAATAATAACGTCATCCAAGATTTCAGAGAACCAAGCACTGTAAAACAGTACTGTTATTCACTGTCAGGCAGTGCCAATCATCATCTGCTTTCACACACGGTCAGCACAGACCATCAAAGTCATACACTTATTGTGCACAGTGCTAATATTTAACCGTGATGAAAAGTGAAAGAAATTATGACCGATTTGTAACTCTTAGATACACTGTAACGCATGCACAAACAAACTTATGCCATACTGGCAATCATTTTACACTGCTTTTAGCAAATACAATACATTATGTGACACTATTCCTGCCAATCCAGTTCAGTGACTGTGTGTAGTAAAAAGCAGCAGTATTAAATCACTTTTATTCATAAATGACCTTTGTCCCCATCAATTTCAGTCATTTGGACTGTGCTCACACATCTCAGATGTCTGACTGTGATATGAAAAAATACCACAGCACAGTTTTCTACTTTGTTTCACATAAAGAAGAAATACAACTTGGCAACTATAAAAATAATAAACTGTCACATTCAGACCAAATAAAAACATAAAACAAAACTTCATTTTACCATTCAGTGCCTTGGCAGAACCTTTAGAGTAGTTCATAAAAAATCACATCATAAAAGACAGTATATTAAATACAAAATCATTCACAAGTATCACCAATCAAAATTTATAGTCATATACTTAAATAAAGTGATTTTTTTTTTGGGGGGGGTATTTAGTCACTGTGTCAGTTGTTGTTTTGTTTTTTGTTTCACAAACCCAGACTAGTCCTGCAAAGCAAGCTTAATGACTGTTGTCACTAAATCCAAATAGCATGATCAGTCCTTTTCAAAGTTTGACCCTATATACTGCAGTTTTAGTGAATTTGTTGACTTTGCACAGCTTAGATGTCTGATTGTAGAAAAGAAAAATGTCCACAGTATTATTTCAAATTTGTTACACATAAGTGCACAGCAAAACTGGAAAGCCAGATTAATGAATATTTAACCTGAGCAAATGAATGCAGGGTCAGTCATTTCCATAGGCAATCCCCATGCCCAGAAATTATTGCCATTCAAATGGCTATACACACCTCATATATCTGATTTTGATTAAAAAAAGTATGGCCACAGTATTTTTGTAACTTTGCTTCACACAAATACACATTCACTCTGCAAAGCCAAAATGACGACTGCTTAATTTAAAATGACTGACATTTCTGCCATTTGCTTAAGCCACAAACCGCTCACATACCCAGCAGGTATATCAGTTTTGTTGACTTTGCATATATCAGATGGCTGACTAATAAAAAATATGCAATATTTTATATCCATTCCATTTCACACAAACACACAATCATAGTACATTATTTAATCTTGCTTCATAGAATACATTTTAGCCCTGTAAAACCATAACCACCACAACTAAATTTTAGTAAATGACAGCAGGCCAGAGTCAATCACTTCCATTCACAGACAGGTCCCATACCCACCAATTATAAGGGTTTTGTTGCTTGTGTGCATCTCCCATGTTAGATCATAATAAAGTAAATAAACAAACTAATGCTTTGAGTTGTACACACAGTAGCTAGCCACAGCTCAACTTTCAACATTTTATCTGAAAAATCAGGAACAAAGCCAAAAACTAACGTGGGACAATTTCCAAAAATCAGACAGTTTTTAAATATTGGTCTTAGAGTTACTAAAATAACAAAGTTTTGCATTAGCATGCATTTTCTAAAGTATATTAAATTTCGTACACCTAACATTATTTAATGACTGCAACCCTTAATGATTTGCCAGACAATTACAACTACAATGAGAAGCAGACCACAGAATATCAGGGATTTTATGCAAAATCAGAGATAGTATAAAGTACTCCAAATTGATTCACACAAACAATAAATACTCCTGGAAAGCCATTCACAGCCCATCATGTCTGGTTGCCTGCTAGGAGAGAAAAAACTAGCTTGTTACAAAACCAGATTGTTTTATGTGAATGGTATCTTAAACACACAACATTTTCATTAAGACTATCGTGTTGCCACCAGCTAGAAACTACTGATGCTATATCATTCCTCGCCACAGCCATTAGAATTCCATTCAAAGTTTTCTAGCTTTCTGATTAGTCACACTGACACTCTACACCACCAATCATAGAGTTGCTGTGAGTCTCTGAAGGGCTTTGACTGGTTGCCTAGATCATGGACTGGACTAGGCAGAAAGCCCAGAAATGCAGAGGTATGCAGCATGTCCCTTATGGGATGTTGAAGCACTGGACACTTTAAACATGGGCATAGTGGCAGCATCAATTTTTTACTTGTTAAAAATTAAAATAAATAAGTGATAAAAGCACCCCAGACCAAATGGCATCTCAGAAGGCTACATAGTTCACTCATGTCTAAGACAGGCCATGACTGGCATGAATATACTGGATGCAGTATGGCTGAGAAAGACTTACACAAGCTACCCATTCATTGTGCCTACTTAGACATTTTCTTGCTTTTGCATATTGTAACCAACAGTATTAAGACTAGCTCATTTAAACAGCACCATCATTTTGAATTTTGGTCTTAAATTAACTTGTCTTGCACTCTTACTAGTAAAATGTATTTCTCACTTTGTTTCTTCAGTTTTTGGCTCAAGGTAATGTTACTAACCATCAACATGTCCAACATTGCAGGAAATCCTCTTTAATAACTTGAAATCCAGGATTTAATATTTTGAGCTGCATCTCACAGCAAGTGACCTAGGGACAAAATCAGAAAGGATCCAATCTGTCATATTTCTTCATGTCATAGGTAAGGAAACAATTAAATAATGTAATGTATTTTCTGTAGAGGAGAAAGGTATGCCTGTGGTTTTACAAAGTAAATTACAATATACTGTGAGCCAAAGAATAAGTTATCGTATGCAAGACATTTATATTACCAGAACTACCATAGGCTACATCTGCTTATTTTACTGAATTAGACCGTAAACTACAATACCGGGACTTTGGTGATTAGGCTGACTCAATTACATGCTCCAGAACCACTCTTGGTACAGAAAGAATTAGCTAAAGAGCAGACTGCTGAGAGATGCTGATCTGATGTCAGAAAAAGTCACAAATGTGTGTTGTGTGAGTGGGGTCTATATTCACCTAACAGCATGGTCATCAAATGGCCATTCATCGAACACAAACCCTCGAGGCTTCCCTTAATCAGAGTTGGTATATATAATTATTGGAGAGTGTGGGGGGCACAGCCTCCCACAAAATCAGTGTCCAGTGTTCACTGAATCTTCACTTTTGGGGAACTTCAAGGTCGCAATACCGTGAGTAAAGGGCAGGTTTCCTTATACCCAAGTTACTGGTAAGTACTCCATTCCACTTCCTTTATGTTGGCCAGCTATCATTGTTCGATGTAAATCTTTATGTTGATTTGGCCTTTCAATTAAAGGAAAAAGTTTGAGGGTTTGTGTTCGATGAACGTCCATTAAATGGGTGAACATAGACCCAAGTGAGCAACCTTTCAAGTGCACAATTTAAAAGACATATAGAGGCGATAGAAATTAAAAAAAAATAGGCCATGAGAGAAAACAGTTTGAAAAAAAAATTCTAAAAATAGCAGAATTTATAAAAGTAAAAACAAAACTGCATGTGACCACAAAGTAAACAAGACTGTGCCTGGCAACAAAAGACCAACCAGAAAATACACCCCATGCAAATGCTTGCTTTCAGATATGAACATGTGCTCTGTAGAGCTAAAGAAATCATACATTTGAATTATGTAGAGGCACTAATCTTTTTGCCAGAAAGTATGTAAATGTAGTATAATCTAAATGGACAAGGATGGAATCAGAGATGGTCAGAGTGACAGTTTGTGCAATAGTAAATCTGTGATTGATAGCATAATGGAATTTTGGTCTGAAGTACTATGGATTAATAACAAGCCAATTGTATTTTAACTGGAAACTAGTGCAGACTGCAATGTAATACCTGAATCTACATATAAATTGCTACTTTTAAACTGCAAGTTTCCAAGTCTGATATGGTGTCATTCTAAGTACTAGCTAAAGTTACTGGGGAAAGTTTGGCTAAGCTGTATGCAGTAAAATAAGTGTACAGACTGCTTCACCATCAGTTTGATAATACAACTAAAGCAGCTAAACATACTAGATACAGATGTTTGTGCAATTTCTGGCAAGATAGACAGAATCCAAGATACCCATATGAAGCATGAATTGTTTTTTCTGGGTCTGAATAATACAAATGTATTTATTTATTTGGCATTTGTTTACTGATCAAGTCCAACTGGGTCATGTAGTACCCATTTTCGGTGGAGGCCCAGAGAGAAAAGCACCAGCTATATATGGTTAACAGAATGAAAAATTAGATAGACATAATAAAGTCATAACATTCAAGCACATATATAAAAATAACACATTATTATGTCCGTTAACTTCTCATTCTGACAAACTAAAGTCCTAACATTCAAGCAGAAAATTTGAAAAACTACACATTGGTTTGTCAGAATAAAAACTCAACAAACATAATAAAGTCAGTGTTCAAGCATAAATTATATGGAAAGCCTGATAATAGGAAGATGCAGCATTATTTACATAATAGATGATTATCATAACGATTATTAATATTCTAGAGTTCATGAAATATGGTAATAGATTATACTGGTGAAGGAATAGGATAGTGCAAGTACAGAAGAGTAGGGTGTAGTAGAGGGGGTAGTAGGAACAGATGTGGAAAAGGTATAAGTGTAACCTCAGGGGAGTATGTGTAGAGAAAGGGAGGGTTGGGTATTTAGCAGTGGGATAGAGGCAGTAGAGGTAGAAAAGGTATAAGAGTACCTCAGCCTGGGCTCATACAGGAGCAAATCCAAGCTCTGTTGAAGTATTCTTTTATAGGGGTTTTGAAGAAGTGCAGGTTAGTAGCAGTTTTGATAGTTAAAGGAAGGGAGTTCCATAGTTTTGCCACAGAGCAGGAGTAAAGGCTTAGGCCTGGGGTTTTGTTAGGTTGTAAGTTGTGAGAAGATGCTTGTCTTCAGATCTGAGATGTGTATTTGGGATATAAAAGTTGATTAACTGGCTAACAGCAGGACAAGCTAGTGGGTTGTGGATGATTTTGTATACCGTAGTAAGTTGTTCATATTGGAGGTAGAGGGAAAGTTTAAGTCATCATATGGAATGTAGGGCTTTACAGTGATGAGTTAGAGGGGTTTTATTTATGGCAATTTTGTTATAGTAGCCTTCTGTTTTTTTTTTCTTAAGGACGTCTGTAAATTAGTTAGAATTAGGGTCCCATGTAACAGTGAGGTCAAGAGGTAGGTTTTGGCCAGGGTAATTTTGGTAGCTGCTTTGAGGGAGTTTTTTTCCTGTATAGCATGCATAGTTTTTGGTGTTTTTTTTATACTGTTTTGCATGTGTAAGTCAAACTTGGGATTATCGTCAATTGTAACACCTAGTAGTTTGGTATGCTGACCCAATTCAGTTTCAGTATTGTTGGCTGAAAAGATCTTGACGTTTGTTTTGTTGAAGTTATGGGGTTTGTGGATGAAGAGAAGGAGCTTTATTTGGGGGGGGGGGTTCAGCAGGAGTTCAGCATTGGAAAATTAAAAAAAAAGCAATAGACTGGAGAAGGCTAATAAAATCCACAAAGTTAGAAGTCTGATAAAACAAATGAACACAGTAATTAGGACTGTTCATAGCGATCCATGCAATATAACAGAAGTAAACAGGATATATTACTGTGCAGTTAATTTAATAACTGATAACGTTCTATCACAAGAACACAGGGTAGTGAGGGAAAGGAAGGGGAGAAATTGCATACCATCATGGAAATATTGAATAGGGAAAACTATACGGCAGTTAAGACAAGAAGTGTCACTGTTAGAAGACTATAGAAGAGGGAACATATCAACAAAAATACTAAGAAAGATAGATGGGATATAAGCGGTTTACTATCATTTTTGCGGACTACATTCTGTTGGCACGTATGCTGCCGAAAATCAGAATGTCGTGCACAAAATGAAAAGTGTATGGGATAGTCGAACACACTTATGTGAATGCAGTAGTGCATTTGCATAAGTGTGTTCGACTATATGTACAGAGATCGTGGTACAGTGGGGATTGGAAATTCATCCATATCCCCACTGTAATGTGATCTCAGAGTTGGAATATATTAGTAACAGGGGGTATGGGGGGTACAGTCCCCCACAGGACAGTGCAAGAGGACTTGCCCCCCCTGCAAAAACATGATAGGCGTGCATTCTATGGGAATAAAAACAGAGAGCTCTGCCCAGGAGTTCGACATTTACATCAAAAAGTTTTTTGTTTTTTGGAGTGGTATTTTGCACATGCCAATAGTGATTTTCGACATGACAGGTCAGTAACGTGCTTGTAAAATGTTTTGTGTTTCAATTTAATGAGAGCAAACCAATAAAAGCAGTGCGCAGTATTAGAACAGGCCAGGATCTATCATGCACTATTACAAATAACAAACTAAAAATTTCAGCATAGGCAGAAAAACTTAGAAGATATGAAGATAAATATAAAGGAAAAGTACAAAATAAGCAATTTATTAATGATCCAAAAACAGTTGCAGAGAAATGGGAAACAAAGTAAAAGTAATTGAAAGGCTGCCAAAAAACAGAAATAGATACATTTTGGAGAAATATCTATAAAGATTCTGTGGAGCATAACAAAGATGCTAAATGGATAGAAGTTAAAGAAAGAATAAGAAGTTTATAGGTACAGGATATGAAATGGGATGAAGTGACAGCCAAAAAGATTGAAATAAAGTTAAGAAAAGCCACTAACTGGAAAACCCCAGGCCCCGATGCAGATTTTTGCCTAAAAGTATTAACATCTTTGCATGAAGATTTAGCTATTTATATGCACATCCCAAACAGACACCAACCTGGCTAACAGGGAAAACAATGCTCCTACTTAAGAGTGAACCTGCAAGCTACCCTAAAAATTATAGACCAATAACTTGCCTTCCGACAATGTATAAACTATACACAGGAAATGATGCCAAAAGAGTTTATAGTCATTTAGAAGAAAACTCAATCATGGCAGTAGAACAAAATGGCAATAAAAGAAAGTCATATGGAACAAAGGATCATTGTTGTTAAATAAAGTCATACTGGAGAACTGTAAAAAGGGGAAGAATCTAAGTATGGAATGGATTGACTACAAAAAGCATTTGATAGTATCCCACATTCATGGATAACAGAGTGCTTAAAAATGTATACGATACATCCTACACAGATTGACTACATTACAGTGAACATGTAACAGTGGCAGACCACTTTGCAATTACGCCATGATAAAGGACAAATTATTATCCCAGGTATAAAAATTCAAAGGGGGATATTCCAGGGTGACACTGTCACTGCTGCTATTCTGCCTTGCCTTTACCCCATCAATCTGTCTACTTAACAGCTTAGGCCATGGCTATAATTTGGCTCCTAGAAAACAGCAAAGTGTTTCTTCTCTTTGTCAATGATTTAAAACTGTATAGCTCATCAGATGAAAGCAAGACTGCAAGTTGTCAAAACTTTTTCAGATGATATAAGAATGTCATTTGGTCTTGATAAATGTGCAAAAGCAACCTTTAAAGCAGGAAAACTGCAACACTAGGAAAACATCAGTGTGGGACAGGAATGTGATATAAAAGAACTTGAGCAAGAAGGAGTCTATAAATATTTGGGAATTGATGAAGACTCAACAATAAAACACGAACAAATGTGAATAAAACTTAGTAAGGAATATTTCAGAAGACTTCAATTAATCCTAAAAACAGCACTGACATCTAGGAACAAAATCCAAGCTATACACCAATTTATTCTTTCTGTCCTAACTTACAGTTTTGAAGTGACTGACTGGTCCCAAAACATGTTTGATAGATTAGATAGGAAAACAAGAAGGATGTTTCATGCTCACCAAATGATTTATAAAAATCAGTGCATACCAAGATTATATAGTCCCCATTCTGTAGGAGAGATGGGCCTCTTGAAATTGATTACATGTATAGATCTGCAATTGTGGTACTCCACACATCTGCTGACCTCACAAGACCCAACCGTAGTGAATGTTTTGAAATATGAAGAGAATAAATCTAAGATGACTTCTCTGCTTAATCTAGCAGAAGCATATTGGTGTTAAGATGAAATGGAAATCAAACCAGAAGTAGATAAAAAAACAGGCAGCAAGTGAATGTTTCAAAAGACAAAGAAAATAATACAAGGTAAAAGCCTAGATGAGAAGGCAAGAAATGTGGAAAATGCATAAATACAGTTGCAAGTATAGAAAACTTCTGGAAGAACCTCATGTTGATCAGGAATGAATGCAGAAATGGTTAAGGAGAGGCAAATTCAAACCAAGAGATGAAAGGTTAATACTGGCGGCACAAGATAGTGGGCTACATACACAATGGTTTACAAAGTCCATTAAACATGTAGAAGAAAAAGACAAATGTAGGTTTTCCAAAACAGAATTGGAAACAGTTGCACACCTTCTTGCTGGTTGCAACATACTAATGGTAGAAGGAGTGTATACTGAAAGGCATAATAATGTGGCAAGACTACTGCACTGGGGATTGTGCAAACATTATGGTACTGAAGTGGCTGAAAAACACTGGAAACATGAGCCAAAAAGCCTCATAGAAAACAAAGTCTACATCACATGGGATCATCCATTACCAACAGTTCAAAAGATAGATGCTAGAAAACTGGATATAGTGGTCCAAGAAAAGAAGACAAAAGTAACATTGATCATAGAAATCACCACACCCAGTGACTACAGTGTCCTGCGTACAGAGAGACACAAAGTCATAAACTATCAGGATTTGCAAGCAGAAATGAGAGCAATGTGGAAGAAAGATACACAGATTGTTCCAATAGCAGTAGGAGCAATGGGTCTTATAAAAGAGTCTACCATCATATTTAGATATGCTACCAATACATGTAAATCCGTACGAATTACAGAAGTCATTACTGGGCACACTGTGGTTGCTGTAAAGAGCACTTTTGGCTGACATCAAAGAGTGAAACAATAATAATTTCATGAACTTAAATCTTACTTTGACCGAGGAATGGGGTTGATTCCTGTCATGATATTAGAAACCCAAAAGATCTGGAGAAATTAAAAAGGAGAGCCATGCTTCTATGGAAGAGAAAGCTAAAGCTTGTTGTATTGTGTGTTGTAGATGAGTTCATGTGTCTGATACGCAATTGATCGTGGAGTTGTTTGCATATTGGATTATAGTGCCTTCACAGGAGGAAGTATGTAAGTTATTGATGAAGACATTAAACAGTAATAGGCCAAGGATGGATTCTTGAGGTACACCTGTGGGGGTAATGTGATATGGGGAGATAGAGCCCTGCCATTTTACTGCTTGCTGCCTGTCAGCTAGGTAGCTAGAAAACTACTGAAGTGAGGAGGAGGATAGACCAATGCTGGAAAGTTCTTTAAGGAGTTTGGAGGGAGATATCATGTCAAATGCTTTTGACAAATCTAGAAATACTGCAGATAGTATTTTGGCAGTGCCATGGGATTTGTTGACAAAGTCTGTGAAAGATAATAAGGCTGTTGAGGTACTGTGTGCAGGTCTAAGTCATGTTGAGTGTGAAAAAGTAGGTTTCTGTATGTAAGATGGTGGAGAAGTTGTAGGTGCACACATTTTTCTAGAATCATAGAGAGAGGGGACAATATTGCAATAGGACAAAATATTGTGATGTCAGTGGAATTGCCTCCCTTATTCTAAATGGGTAATGTGTGATCTTTTCCATAGGTTAGAGACATATGATTCAGCTAAGGATCTGTTAATTGAGATGCTAACAGGGAAAGTTATTGCCTCTACAGCATACTTTAGGTATTCTGATGGGAGGATGACTGGTGAGGCTTAGCAAAGTTTTAGTTTTTGTGGTATTTTTTCTTTTTTTTTTGAGATAAAGGGGAATGGGCTGAAAATAAGCTGGGGATGATTTTTTCTTTTTGGTTATGAGTGAGGGGTTAGTTTTGTGTGTGTGTGTGTGTGCGTGTGTGTGTGTGTGTGTGTGTGTGTGTGTGTGTGTGTGTGTGTGTGTGTGTGTGTGTGTGTGTGTGTGTGTGTGTGTGTGTGTGCGTGTGTGCGTGTGTGCGTGTGTGTGTGTGTGTGTGAGTGTAATGTGTGGGGTGTGTAGAGGTTAGTACTGGGGGTATTAGTAGAAGCAGTGAGCTGGGTTTACTTTTAGGTTGGATATGGACTTTATAAAAGTATGTGTTGAATTTAGTGGCTGTTTGAAGAGGTGGTATATTGGGGTATGGATTGGGATTATTTTTATTTCCTTGGTTGAGTAGTGACATTACAATGGACCAGAATTTCTTAGGGCTATTTTTGTGGTTATCTTGAATGTAAGAGTAGTATGATTTTTTGTCATGCAATTTTTGCCTTTTTGTTTGATTGCAGAGTAGTCTGTATAACTGAAGATTTATGTAATTTTTATTCTTTAGCCAGGCAGTCCATACTTTGTCCCAGTCTTTCACTATCAAATTCTACATGATTTGGGGAGCCATGGTGCATGGTTATTTTTTTATTTGTTTTGTTTGCGGAGGGGCTAGGGAGTTAAGAATGCTTAAGAAGGTGCTGTTGAAATGTTCAACTGCATCATTAAGGGGAAGTATTTTTAGGATGGACCAGTCTATAGCTTTTAGAGATTCATTAAATACCTCTTTGCTAAATTTTTCTAGGATGCGTATAGTTTTGAACTTGTGTTGCTTTATGAGTTGAGTGATAGTCCTGTGAGTATAAGCTGGTATGTGGTCACTTAAGGAGTCAGGGAGTGTGCCTGTGGATGCAAAGTTAGAAGGGTTTGAGACTAGTATCCAGTCCAGGGTGGAGTGCTGGCTGTTATTTTTGCTTTAAATTTTAGCATCCCTTATGACAATGGTTTCATTTGCTATTATTTCAGATATCCAGGGTCAATTTATAGGTCAGTTTACAACTGACAGCAATCACTTTATAGCCAAAAGAAAACAATTAAAGAGATGCAAATAAAATTGGTATTCTGTCATTTCCTGAGACTAAATACCTGGCATATGGCATGTATTTAACTGATTAAAGTTAATATGCACTAAGGTTTTCTCATAAATATGCTTATATGAAACAAAGACAAACCCTTGGTAAACATGTAGATGTAGGGCTTTGTGACAGAGCTCCTGCAATATTGGGGTCAGATGTACTGACCACAGGCTCTGAAATGAAAGAAAGAAAAAAATAAGCTCTACTAAGCTGTAAATTATATTGAAGCAATAAAGTTAGTACTTATTATGCAAAAAAAAGAGTTGGAGGAAGGCCACAATAAGTCAGAACAGGAGAATACAGGGGAAATGAGAGCAGAGTATGTCTTTCGGCTTTTCCCGGTTAGGGGTCGCCACAGTGGAACTCCGGTCTGCTAATGATTGGCAGTTGATTTTTGCGTACCGAGTTGCCAGCCCTGACACACAACCTTCAACGAAGGTACGGCCATTCATGCATGTCTCCACGCAGAAGACGCTCTAGCTGAGAATCAAACCGGATGGCGTCTTACTGTGAGGCGACAACGCTACCGCAGCACCACCACCGCAGATGGGAAATGAGAGCAGAGTGATGAAGAAGTGTATGCATGTAAGCTCAAAGTAATTGTAGCAGAAAGTATACTGAGAGAGAACCACAGTAATCCAGTGTAAACAGACAGCTGTATTGAATAAATTATCAGAACACGGCACAACACTGATAGGCACAATATAACACTATCACTTAGTATAATTCATGGGATTAACCAGTACATCAAAATAGTGTTTTACGTAATATGTATATTATATATATCTGTATATCTATATTATATATATATATATATATATATATATATATATATATATATATATATATATATATATATATATATATATATATATATATATATATATATATATATATATATATATATATATATATATATATATATATATACACACACACACACACACACACACACACACACAGAGGTTATCCGATCTGAGTGAAATTATTACAAATATAACACGCTATCAAAGTCTTTACACTGTTTTACAGAGTCTTAGAACAAATAAAAATGCAATAACATAGGACACATACCTGCTCTATGAAGGAAGACAGTGACTGAGTAAGACAACACTGATGGGATATTTAGCAATACATTCTACTACAGTGACCACACCACCCTCAGGTCAAATTATAACTGAGAGCAATCAGTTTATAACCAGAACAAAGCAATTAAAGAGATACAAGTAAAACAGGTTTTATGCAATGGGCAGGATTCACGAAGCCTCTGTGTAAGAGTTACAAGTCTTACACAGAGGCTGCAGTTAAACGGTGTGACATCAGCATGCCATGCATATTCATGAGGGCATGCTGACTCACACCTAAGGCTAACACGGTCCGTGTAAGAAAGTAGGGGGCGTGTCCGCAGGGCGAGTCCTGCAAACGGACACGCCCCCAGAAGAGTAACTGTCCCGAAAGTAAGCCCCCATGAGAGAGTCCACGTAAATGTCAACAAACACAACACAACACATGCCCCCACAGACTATAAACATAAAATGTAAAAATGAACATGTTATATATTTTTTTATAAGTTTTAAAGATGTTTGCCCGTAATTGCGCTTGTTTGCACGGGCGTGCCCGTCGCTTAGCCACAGTTAGCAGTCAGTGGAAAAGCATATAAGATCTAAATATGCAAAGTAAGCCAAGAAGCAATAGCATAGTGGTAGAGACATCGGCTGAAGAGGAGGCAGTCACGGTTCGAGCCCCAACAACATCAATTTTTATTTCTAGTGAGATAAGCACGAAACAATTCCCTGACATATATGCACATATATAAAATTATATTTTATGTAAAATGTAATGAAATGGGCCATGTATTTTGAAGAAATGTGAGATAATAAAAAAAAAATGTCAGAAGTGCCCATAGCTGAGCTACGCTCTAACAAGCTGAGTATATTTGCCCGTAGGTGAGCAGTGGTTTAACAGGTGTAAAATGAGTGCCCGGGATTGAACAGTGTTGTAACACGCTGAAACTGTGTGCCCGTAACTTAGCTGAGCGTAATATGCGTGCTGACAGCCAAATGACACGTAACCTGTTTGCACGGAGCTGCGCACCGCGCCAACAAGATAATCGGCGGGCAACGTTGAGCAAGCTGTATCAAAACTGCCTTTACACAGACACACTGCCTAGCTTGTGTAGACAGTCATAAAATAAAAAAAGCAATGACCAGGCTCAAACTCAGGATACCATGCACCATAGTCAAAGTACTGAACCACTAAGCCATGACAGTTGCTCTTAGAAATGCAGTATTAGCATATATATAGGAATGAATGGAAAGAGAAGCATGACAAAGCAGGTTTTGTGATGCTGATACAGTTCCAAAATGGCCAATCACAGATAAGTGCGGGAAAAACGGCATATATAAGCCCCATAGGCGGGAATACACAGCATAACTGATTGTGGAATCGATTTGCAGTCAGGATGGCAGGTGTAGGAGAGGGTAGTTGCTTCCGAGCACAGAGGTGGGGCGTTGAGGAGTCCAAATATATGGTTTGGCTCCTCGTCCATGATCATGAGGCCCAACTCATGCAGGGCCAGGTCCTGTGGGGAGCATACAAGGCTGAGGTGTGGGACCGGTTGGCACATGATCTCACCAGTGCCACAGGAATACCAAGGACTGGTGAACAGGTCCGTCACCACCATGCGGACCTGAAGAGACGGAAGCAGAACCAACTGAACCGTTGGATCCAGGAGGCCCGGCAAATGCCCAACGCCCCACTACTGAGTAAGACACATGTAATTATTTATGTAAGAAATTAACCTAGCTGATATTATGGAGATGTGTATTCCAATATTACTTCATTTAAATTACAGCTGCGGGTGTCCGTTCCATGAATTGTCGAGCCTATGCTGATAGGCTTGTGTGGTTGCGCCACCAGGCAGGTTAGTAATTCTCTCCCTGTAACTGTTAAAAAATATAAGTATGACAGCTTGCAAAAGAGTGCAGTGTAGTCACTTATTAATAAAAAGTTCAAGTAACAGTGTAAGAGAAATTCTGCTAGTACTGTGTGATTACATACGTGTGATGCAGCCTGTAATCCAAAAATAAAAATGAAACAAGTCTGAAATAAAGATGTTCCACCTGTAATGCAATAGTACATAACCTGCAGCAGGCTGTAAATTACAGCTACACAAGCTGAGTACAACACATGTGTGAAATATATCCCCGTTTAAAATCTGAAACATGACACAAGTGAGACTGTTGGAAAGGATTGTTGTAACCAAGTAAAACATGTCAATAAAGCCTAGAATTAAGTACCATCCTGAATTGTAAAAATAAAACAAGTGAGAGTGTGAGAAAGAGGTATGAATCCACCAATAAAGTTGTAATAACTCCTGAATAAAGTATACAGCAGTCAGTACAGAATGAAATGAATGTGACAGGCACAACCAAAGAGTGAAATGTGTGCAATAAAGTACTGAAGCTGGAATATGTGTCCCACAATTTGGATATGTTGCTGTACCTTTGCAATATGCAGATAGTATGGTTGTATGAAATACCAAACATCCACAGTTGTCTAGAGCCATATAAATCAAATGTAGCAGGATGCTGTAGCTGAACAGAGCCAGATATGAATGTGTATGAATAAAAATGCAATGTATATTAATGTAGCAGTAACATTCCCATCACCAACATGCCTAAGTTTACACATAGGAAACGGTAGTCAGACCTGTAGGGTGTATATATCTGCAGCTAGTAGAAATGTACAGCATATGTATAGGTATTTGAAGTTGTTAATGAAATATTTCTTCACCCTACCCTATAACCACAAATAATCCATTCCACATGAAATGGGTATGTGTATTCACAATTAATTCCCCTGGACATTTGTCCTGTTGGTTCATACATATTTGCATGTACGTTGTGAATGTGCCCTGTTCATACATCCAAACCTGATGGCCTGTTGCCATCAATCAACCATGCATGTTGTTGGATTGTGTACTGTTGTTCAAAATATGCATGTGTTATGCTTGCTGTTCAATGGCTTGAATTTATGGGTGTTTGGTTAATGGGAATACTAATGCATGCTGTTACAACTAATTGTGAATGGTATTGTTCGTTACTAACCCAAACTGTCATAAAATAATGCAAAAAAATAGGACGACAGGGAAGGCGGGTTCCAGCGGACCCGCCTCTCCCACCTCAGCTGGCGAGTGCACCTAGCACTAGTGCCCAGGCTGGACCCTCCTCCGGTGGCCCTGTGCCACCTGCGGGTGGAAGCGCTGCAGGGGATGGGGCTCGTCCCCCCTCTGCCAGCGTGACCGGAGGAGACGATCCACTCACCCTCTGTAGTGTCCGGACTGTGGTGCGTAGGGAGATCAGGCATTCTGGGCTTGCACCCCTACGCCAGCTTGAGGCACGGGTGGCACAACTCACGGGCGTGCCTGCTGCCCGTCCTACACAGCCCCAGCACAGCCCCATCCTGGGCAGTGAAGGCACAGTGGCAACTGCCCATGGGTGGGGATCTCAGTTCCACTGTTGCCATCTGTGGGCTCATGGGCTCGAGATATCCAAAAATCCATCCCCGTCAATTGTGTATCCCCCCCACATGTGTCATACACCACCCCTGTATGTGTCTTGTTTGTCTTGTCTGTTAACCTCCCCTACCTACCTCCCCAGCTATACCTACTTCCTGTACCTGACATTCTACTCTCACCTGAAAAAAAAAAGGGGCACTCTGTTCCCGCAAAAAATTACGCCCCATACATAGCTGCCCATTTTGCAGACATGTCTGCTGGACATGTAAACTGGCAATTACAATTGGCTGTACAACAAATATTGTTGTCCTCACGCCTCTCTCAGGGGTGGAAGGTTTCAAATTTCACACCAAATTACACACATATGCACAGCTGTTGCTGATAAAGAAATGGGCAGCTATGGGCCTTTCCTACATCCTTCCTGCAAATCCCGAGCTTGTTTTCCTACTGTCCTACCCTCTTTGTGCCCCCCTTTCCACCACTTTTTTATCTACCCATTTTCTTTTCTTTCAAAGAAATTAGTGCGGATGTGCGTGAGGGTAAGCACTTTTAAGCAGTGGTAAGCGGGTGTGCGCTTGTGTGCGCTTAGCTAAGCGTGTGTGTGTGCGAAGCTAAGCAACAGTGCGCATGCGTGAGCTCTGCGCAAACCAGCGCTAACCCACTTAAAAGTGCCTTAGTCACTCTGAATGACAAGGCCTGTAGTCTGCTCAGCAGCAAAATAAAATTCCTCTGTCAGTCTCGAACCCAGGACCTTGGAAACTCTAGTCTGCATGACTTACCACTAAGCCATGACTGATATACAAGAACATTGTGCTGAAAGCAATATATCATGAAATAGTAGGACTGAATGTAAAGGGAATATAGGAAGGCTATTACACAAAGCTTGTCTTGTATCTTTACTGGCAATTCTTGTGGATTTGTATAACATTAGTGTGAGAAGAGAAACAGCCATGCTAGTCGGTAGCTAGTAGGTAATAATGTGACAGTAGCACCTTGCAAACCGCACACACTATCAGAGCAGGATAAACACTGCCATATTTGAACAGGTAAGAGGCCAGACCTCACAACTGGGACTGATTTACAGGGATGTCCCTGATTTGAAAACAAATGTTAACTGTGCCCCACTGACTCCCTGTGAAATGTACTAATAGTAGGCAGAAAGGTGATTTGTCCCACGTAATGGCAACTGCCAACTACTGAAAGTATGCACTACGTGCATGTCAGAAATGGTGTATTCACAAGCACACCCACATGTTGGTGTACAACCCACAAATATCAAAGGAGGTATCCAACTAATAACAGAAGGACAGTATAGCTGTTTACAAGCACTGCATGTGCCTGCTATCCATAACTGTTAGTACAAAGTAGAAGGTGCCACTACTGCTCAGCAGCAAAATAAACTACCCTTGTAGGTGTCAAGCCCCACACCTTGGCCAGACCAGACTGCATGCAGTACCACCAAACCACAACAAACATATAAGGAATTGCTGCTGAAAGAAATATAGCAAGCATTACAAGGAGTGAATGTGAATGGAAAACAGGAAAGCCATAGCAACACATTCCAGTAAAGACACCTAGCAGGCCTCCAAGGAGTGAATGTAAAGGCTAAATAGTGAAGCCATAGCAACAAATTGCAAGACCCACTGCTGTAAACCAGTTACTCCACAAGTCCCACAGGAAAGCACATACTCCCATTTAAACAGTATTAGTATTATTAGGTGTCAGTTAACATACACAATGAGAAGAATAAACTGGAGGAAGCAATAGTCAGGTATCAGTACAACATGCATGTCAGTGCCTACAACACAGCCTGAGATATGAGAGACATACCAACCTTTACGCTCACACAACAGTGTCCACAGCATACCAGCATGGTCCCCACCTTGAAAATATGAAAGGGCTACGCCTACCTCACCTAACATTTTATAGCACTGTCCTGAAATCACAGTGAGAACTGCAATTACCACACAGCAGGCTGCATGCAATTAGCAAATGCTGGCTAACAATTGGTGCACAGGCCATCACATGCACATCTGCTTATACCTACAAAAGCAGCCTGTACTCCCAGTCCACACATGGAATACGTTCATTGCAACAGCCGGAAGGAGAGACAGAGAGAGAGAGAGAGAGAGGGAGAAAACATAAATAAATAAAAACAAAGAAATAAAAAAAAAAACAAATAAGAGACACAGACTGCTGAAACTACTACAGTACAGAACAGCAGGCTACCAAGCAGCAAGCCATCAAAAATAGCAGTGTCCAACAAAGGTAATGTAGACTAATAATGTAATAGCCTACATACTGTGAACCCTCCATATGTGTTAGCAGTCTGTATATAGATATATATGAAGATGTGCATAGGGCAGGGGACATACTGCAACTGTTAGTGAAGGCTGAAAATACATATGTATGTGAAGGATGCTATGTGCACATAACAATGTAGATTGTAGAGCAACGTACAATGTAGGTTGTACAGTAATGAATGTTTAGCAGTATGTTAGTGTGTGTATTCGTATCTGTAAATAAAAAGGTATATATATATATATATATATATATATATATATATATATATATATATGTATTATATGTATATGTAAGTATAATTATATATGTATCTATATATAATGTGCATATATGTATACATAGATAGAGAGGGATGTAGAAATAGATAGACCCAGAATGATACCACAGTACAAGGACAAAATGATTGACCTCAACAATTGGCTAAGCTTCTGGTGTCATTCTAAGGGTATCCAGCATCTGTCTGCCTGGGACAACATGACCGATTGCTTTGCCAGAGATGGTCTGCACCTGTCGCCCTCAGGATTCCGGATAATGGCTAAGACTCATGCCACCCCTATTGTGCCTTTGTCAGGCAAGGTTCGAATGACAAATACATCACTGTAAACGGTGACATCTGTGACATCTGTGCAGTGACAGAGACCTGGTTCAAAGCTCCAGAGAGCACCCCTGCATTACCGGGCTTCAATTCATACCACACCTGTTGGCCACCTAACCCAGAAAGAAGCACTAAAGGTGGAAACGTGTCCATATTCATTAAGGATATCCACACCTCCAGGCTAGTTGCACAGCATAATGCATCTAAGGTATCCAATTGCAACTAACTCTGGGCAAGAACGCAATCCAAATTGTAGCTTGCTACAGACCCTCCACCATGCCCCAGGATTCACACCCCTCATTTCATGATACACTGGAAAGTATTGGGTACAACCCAACACCCTAATAATGGCCGATTTCACCTACCCCACCATTAACTGGAAAAACTACACCTGTACCAACTGTATTGCTCAACGTTTTCTAGAATTCATAAATACCAACGCCTTGGATTAACTTATTCACACCCCCACCAGGGGCAGCAATATCCCAGACTTGGTCATCACCAACATGGGAAACCGGTGTGCCACACCAGAGGTCAATTCCTCGTTAGTGAGATCCAACCACAAGGTAATCAACCTAGACATCCACATCCCACCCCCAGCCCCAATTAGGGGCACCATCGTAACAAAGGTCTCAAAAGCCAATGTCACACTTCTTAACACAGAAGTGGCAAACTGCATGACACCCATGCAGACGGACAATAGAGGTATGACTGCTGAATCCTACACAAATGCACTGTATAAGCACTTACATGAGTGCATGGATCATGGTATCCCTAATAGAACCAAGATGTTATCCCCCAGACAAAGGAAGCCAGTCTGGTGGTCCTCTGCCATAAACACACTCTACATCAGAAGAAAGACACTGGTGCCAAAATAAGTAAATTCCCATGGCTGGAGGAACTCCCTGGTCAACCTCAGTAAAAAGCTGAGATCCCTCATAAAATCCCCCAAAGCTAGTTATGAATACAAAATTGCCACTGACTCTAAAGACAACCACAAAGCATTCTATAGCTATGTCAAGAATCTAAATGGGAACACTCAGATCTGCTCTGAGGTACAGCATAATGGCACTAAATATACAGAACCAACTGATATTGCCAACATACTGGCAGATAGGTTCAGTGCTAACTTTATCCCCCCTCTCACCCCCTAGAGGGCCTATCTCTATACTGGAAGAATGCAAAGTCCCTATAATCACGGCTGCACAGGTAAAATACACACTCTCTAAAGCCAAGAACACAGCATCCATGGCACCTGACAATATCCCAGGCTGCGTTCTACATGAACCACTGAATGAACTGGCACCCTACCGCAGTACCATGTTCAATCATAGCCTCACCTCAGGCTTTGTAGCCAATGAATGGCGCACCACAACACATCCCACTCCACAAAGGGGGAGCCACGAAGGAGCATGATAACCACCACCCCATTAGCCTGATGAGCCTGGTCTGCAAGGCCATGGAATGTACCATCATGAAACTCATAAACAAAGACATTGGTAATCTCCAAACTCTGGACCCTACTCGGTTTGGATTTGTAAAAGGCAGATCATGTCTCCTAAACCTGATTGACTTCTTTGAAGCAGTCAACAAAGCCATAGATGATGGTGAAATGGTTCACACAGCTTATGTAGACCTCGCCAAGCCTTTCAACACCATCCCCCATTCTGGAATTATAGATAAGCACACTAAACTAGGTATAAATCCCTATGTCATAAGATGGGTTGACAACTGGCTCACGGACAGAACCCACACTGTGAAAGTAGCGTATTCCAAATCCGACATCAGACCAGTGACAAGTGGAGTACCACAGGGTTCAGTCCTGGGTCCTCCCCTGTTTGGTATCTACTTCTCCGAAGTGCAGGCCAACACAGAAGGTCTGTGGCTAACAAAGTTTGCAGATGACTGCAAACTAGGAGCCATAATCGCAACTCCTAACAATGTGGGAAAACTACAAAAGGCCCTCACTGAGACAGATACCTGGTGTCAAAGCCATGGCCTGAAGCTCAATGCCAAAATGTGTATTGTCATCCCCGTGGTATAAACTCTGTACTCATGAACTACCAGATAGCTGGTAGTCTTCTTAATGCCGAAAATGTGATAATAGACCTTGGGACACAGGTGCACAGTAGTCTCTCCTTTGATAATCACATCGCCACAGTGGTCGGGAAATCCTTCTACGTGGCTCATCTCATCACAAAAGGATTCCCATCCAGAAAAAAGAGGTCATTGTTCACCTCAACCCATCACTTATTATACCCATAATATAGTACAATGCCCCTTTTGGTATGTACCTCACAGGACAACTACAACAACTGGAAAGACCACAGAAATACCTCACAAAGAGGATTACTGGCCTCAAGCAGATGCCCTATGCAGACCGTCTCAAAAAACTACAGCTTGACTCCATGGCATATCGCCTACTCAGGGGTGATCTCTGCCTAACATACACAGCTATGTCAAACCTACAGCAGTTGGACATGCTCCACTTAAAGAAATCCCAATCCCTCTGAGCTACACTCTCTAGGGACATTAACCTTGTCACCACAATAAACAGAACATGCTGGAGTGATAGAGTCCTGTCCCAGACACTTCCCATACTCTGGAACAGACTACCTATCGATGTCAAACAGAGCTCCTCATTAGCACTCTTCAAGAAAGATCCTGATGATTGGATGGGAAATGGGGAATTCACACCGGGGATCACGTCTGTGGCTCTGCTCGACAGGGGCATAGGAAAATACCTTTCTTGGGTGGCAAAAGCCAGGGTACATTTATTGGCTAGGCTTGTATGGGCCCTAGGGCCGATAGCCTAGTACCTACCTATGAACATATATAGATAGATGGATAGAATATGTATATACACATATTATGTAATAGACACATACATATATAGATATATATATATAGATACATACACATATACAGACAGATATGCATGTGTACAGATATATATGTATATGAATATCTCTCTCTCCCTATCTCTCACCCCCTCTCTCTCTCTATATATATATATATATATATATATATATATATATATATATATATATACTGAGAGAGGCACATGTGTGTAGATGTATTGCAACAGGTGCCTGGTGACAAAGGCATGTACTGAACACCAGTGCGGATACAGGAGTACCATACCCCATTCCAAAACACTTACACCACTAACCACCACATATGTGGTTGCCTGCCTACTACTGGATGTGTCAGGAGGGAACATGGGAAACAAGTGTACAATAGCCTCCCCTGTGATATTCACAGTGGCACACCAGTCTTGTAATACCTGTACATGGTACATGTCAGCAGACATGGTGTGTCAGCTAGTGAAATGTAGGTCACTGTACCCTTCTACACCTCACAATGTCCTACATGGTATGTACCTCCCATGACAACTACAGAAAGGGAGAAGGATACAGTCATACCTAACAAACAGTGATAATGCCCTCAAACACATTACCTATGCAGAGTGACTGACAAAACCACAGATAGAGTGCCTCTCAAACTACCGACACAGAGCATACCACTGCTGGATAGACATAGTTAAGTCACACCCATAACAGTTGTCCAACAACCATGGTAACACCTCACAATATCCCCAGCATAAATTACCTATGCCTGTCATCCTTGGCACCGCAGTAAAGAGCACATGGTGGAGGTACAGGTTCCTACCCACAAATTGGCCATACCCTGGAGTAAACCACCCAGCATTACGAAGCAAGGTTCCACATCAGTAGATGTCAGACATACCCCTGTTGAATGTTATGCAGATAGGTAATATGCCATAGGAGTCACCCTGTGTAACTGTTTGACGGGAGCAAGTACAACCACATTGCATGTGTCAAAAGGGGCAGGGTAGCATAACAGTATGCTGCTGTAGGCCCAGGCCCAATAGCATACTACCTGCCTATGACACAATGCACACACACATGTACTCATTGCAATACCAACTATGTGAGGTGGAATGCGTGTGCCACTGACTGTGTGCAAGGTCAGTAATGGTGTGATTGCTCAGCATGACTTTGTGTCTGTCATGGTAGTGTTTGTCCTTGGTGTGAGGCCAGAGAAAGATGTGTCAGGTATTGGGATACAAACATACTACATTGCCATATGTTGTGCTGTGGTTCCCTGTATGTGACTGTGGTGTAGGTATGGTTATGGCAACAAAGACTATGGTGCATTACCAGTGACATTTGTACTGTGCATTGCATGGGTTGACAATGTTCTCCATACATTACCTTGATACATACCCCCAGTGTGAGGCTGTGCATTGGACCTCAAACAGTGTGCCGAATGCTGGAGTATACTTGTTTGCTGTATGGAGTGTGCCAGGCACTGTCACAGAGTTGTCAGCTGAGCACTGATATGAGGTCATTCACATGTGTATCCCCCAATAGACAGACAGATGCTATATATGGCAGTTCAGTGATATTACTACAGTAGAGTTTTATGTGTGCCATATCACTTGCTCACATATTTTTCTTTTCCTTCCACGGCAATGGTGCACCAGCGCAATCCCACATACTCTGCTGCAGAGGAAGAGGAGATACACCAGAGTCTGGTGCGGGATTTTGCCACACTCTTTTCCCGCACCAGCCAGAACCAGCAGGATAGGGCTGCACTGTGGCAAGACCTTGTCCATCGGGTAAATGATATGGGCATGCACAACCGGACATATGAGCAGGTATGCCATCACTGCAGTGATTTAATTAGAAATGTCCGTCAGCATGCGTCTGATATCCACAGGGAACAGCTTGCCACAGGTGGTGGGGTGGCTATACAGCCCCCCACCTCACCAGACTGGAGGGGCTCCTCCTAAGTGTTGTGGCTCCAGCTCAACAACAACAACAACATCCACACACATGTGTTATGATGGCGGCTGGAGCCACCCAGCAGGAGGACTTGGAGCGTGCAGGTAACATGCCATATCTATATTTGACTGTTCTCTACACTGGTAGTTTATGCATGTGTGAGGTGTGTACTGTGTTTGTAGCTATTATCCTGGTAATTATTGTGAAAGACTGATATTCTCAATATCGGCAGTAGACCTGTGAAAGACAACTGTTGTACTACTGAACTGTATCATACTCACAGTATCAATGGCACAGTTGTGCCCACTGACAATGAATGTCTTATTTGTGCAGGTCCCTCTGGTGTAACAGAAAGGCAGCCAATCCATGCTGGTGAGTGTGTAATAACATTCCTTTAATACTACTGATAGTAATAGTAATAATACCCTAAAATGGTATTGCTATGTGTGTGATTGCAGATGTGTCTGTGTCTGTGTGTTTGTATCTCATGTACTGAGGAGTGTGCATGCGTGCATGTCTGCATGTGTGCATGTGCCCATGTGTGCATGTATGCATGTGCCCATGTGTGCATGTGCCCATGTGTGCATGTGTGCATGTGCCCATGTGTGCATGTGCCCATGTGTGCATGTATGCATGTGCGCATGTGTGCATGTGCCCATGTGTGCATGTGTGCATGTGCCCATGTGTGCATGTGCCCATGTGTGCATATGTGCATGTGCCCATGTGTGCATGTGTGCATGTGTGGTAACATTGTGTGTACATTGTAAACTGTGTTTCCTGTCTTCTTCTCACAGGTTCTGGTGCTGCTCTTGTGGTGTGCAGCAGGGAACCTGAATCTGCTGCTGGGGATAGTGATAATGATGATACCTGTGTAATGGCACAGGGAGGTGTGCCAGGGTCCATTGTTGGTCAGCCAATTGACAGAGTACACAGCTGTCAACCCCATCAATGCGCACAGTCATCCTGCCAATACATCCATTGCCACCAATATCCCTAGGTGATCGACAGCATACAGTGGGCATTGACCAGGGTAATGTGGTATCAGTGGCACATGCATCCCCTCACAGCAGCCATGGCCAGAGTCCTGACATGGTACCACACAGTCAGATGTCCAGGGGTTCTCGTGGGAGCATCCGTGGTCGTACAGCCCCTGTCAGACGTGCCCACAGAGGTCTTTCAACCTCAGCTATGTTCCGGGCTGTAATGCAGGCACAGTCACGTATGGAACGGTACACCAGACAGGGTCTGAGGGAGCTGAAAGCACATCACACTGCTATGAATGACACTATGCGTGACGTTGCGGCTGCCATCCGTAATTTCACCGAGGTCATTGACAAACATTGGGGAGGCACATTAGATCTGTTCCACAACTACATGTCCATGAGCCAGGGCAACGCAGGGCGGTTGAGGCGTTGACATGGATGAATGCCAGCAACAGCAGTAGCTGGCAGTCGTCACGGATGACAACAAACCCACGGCCGCTCACATAGTGCCAGTACCAGCCCCAGCAATGCTGGGTCTGTGCTGTTATCAGACTGCCCTAGGAGACCACGTGCACGTGGCTCTGGACAGTCCCAGCAGGGACATGTCTCCAGTCAACAACCACCTGCTTCTGATGACAGTACTCAGTCTGGCTTAGTACCTGATACTGTCCGTAGCACCCCTGCCAGGCACAGGTACCGTGTCTGTGGCCAGAGACAGTGATCTGTATGACCTGGCAGGTACAGTCTGTGGCTGTCCACATACACCCGTATATGGCAGCCACAAGGTGGAACTGTGTGCATGCATACACACATGCATAATGCTAACACCTAGGGCTAACACATACACGCACACACTGCATCAACATTGCCCCATCTTCTATGGTTGTCCCTCACTAACACACACACACACATACATGTCGATTGGTTGTATCAGTGGCAGACTCAGGCATGCCAAGTACACACCCTGTGCATATGATGAAACTGTGCCACCTCCTGCAATCTGCAACATCGATGCAGGACCGGTTAACATGGTGCTGATGCACAGGGTGACTACATAGATGTGTAGTAATATTATCATGTTGTCAACTGTGCAGTGTAATGATATCATTGTGGGTATATCCCAGCATGCCTGATGCATTAACAGTATGATTGTCATTGTATTGTTTGGTACACCCCTATAAATTACCATAGTGTAATGTCTGCACATCTTTGCATTCTGATGGTAAGGCTGTAAACAGAAGGCCACCTTTATAGGTAGCACAGGGGATAAGTAAATGGAAGTTATGATACTCAATGGTGGTCATGTAAACCGCAAGATGCATGCAGTACAACCTCTACTCTGCATGGAGAATGTTGATATCTGTGCAGTAATAGACAACAGGTTCAAGACTCCCAAGAGCACCCTAGCACTACCGGGTTACACCTCATACCATGCTTGACAGCCCCAAAACACACAACCAACTATGCCAGGAGGTGAGTCTCATTAAATGTCAGGGATACTGTGGTGGCAGGACAGGTAGCATATAGCCTACTAAGTTGGGGAATGCTGATTGAGGGCTCAGTGTCTGTCATTATAAATGTGTACTAGTTCTGGTTTAAGCAGTTGGGCTTCAGGCCAGTTATTTCACATTACAAAGGTTCATGGTCTGCACTCTTGTGGGAGGAGAGGCTGGACTCTGCCCGTCTGAGGTGGGAATTTCTGGCTAAAGGCTTATAGTGCCTGCATATCTGAACGGTTTCTTACTGAAATTGGTACACCTTGTTTGCTGTAGCATAGACTAGATCCATGCCTGTTGATTGTAGCTTTGTTTGTATGCTTGTTTGCTTGTTATTTCCCTGAAACACTAATCCCACCTGAAATGCAGCTTTACAGTGCCTCTGAGAATCCCTAGTGACATGTGCATTGCTTACTGTATGTATGTCCTTGTTTCACTTGACAAAAAGTTAGTGTTTGTCAGTTATGCAATTAAGTTACCTGTAACACACTGCATTTAAGATACCTGGCACTTGCTCACTAAAGCATTTATATATGCCAGCACTAACAAATTAAAACCACTACACCCTCACAAACTCACCTTACATACCTTGTTCCCCATTGGCCCTTTTTGTTGTTAATTATAAAGGAATTCCCAATACCAGCCTAGCATGTTCAAAGGTCAATTGTCAATCTCCTCCATGGTCCAGCTGGTGAATCTGGGAATCTAGAGGCAATGTTACAACTGCCTCATTTACACAGTCAACCCTCTCCTCCTCCCAACAAATTCCACCACATGTGAGAGATGCAACCATATATCCAAACTGCAGGCTAAGCTCTCTCAACTCAGTACTGGCAAAACCTGTCAGGAGGAGAAGGAAACCACGGTCACTACAATTCCAGTCTCACATAGACCTACCACGACAGCAATCCAAACAAATGAACACACACAACCATACTCGGAGTCTCTAAATAAAGGTCTGCCTATGCAGCAGACACCTCCAAAGCAGACACACAAGCAACCGCTACCCCAGAACAGAACACATGCAACACATAGCTCACAAAGCCAGTGTGCCAAACAGTCACAGCATGTAAGGCTAAACAACACATATTCTACAGTTGTGATGGGTGCCTCTATCGTCAGGTACACTGATGTCCCGCTCACCAGGCTGAACAAGGAGAAGGTCACCATGAGATGCCTGTCGGGCGCTATGATCTGCCACATAATACAAGCACACAGGTCACTCCAAGGCATGTACAAATATGACTCAGTCAGTGTCCATGCCAGTGTGAATGACCTGAGACATACCTCCCTGGACTACATGATGAGAGACATAGAGGAGCTCTCTGAGCATGTGGCCCAGACTGGTATGACCCTGACCTTGAGTAGCATCTTACCCTCACCAAGAATGATGCCACAATATGTAGACAAGATGATCAATTCAGACAATTGGCTTATGTTTCAGTGTCATTCAAAGGGGATCCAATGCCTGTCAGCCTGGGATGACATGCTCAACAAGCCACACTGCTATGCTAGGGACAGCTTGCACCTGTCACCCATGGGCTTTCGGATATTGGCAAAGGCTCTTGATACACCCATAGTGCCTTTTTTAGGCAAGACTCAACAGACAAGACCACCTCCATAGGTATCACAAGGGATAGGTAACTAATAGTAATGCTACTCAACGCCAGCAGTGTAAACGTCAAGATGCATGCACTGGAAACTGTCCTTAGCATGGAGAACATCAATATCTGTGCAGTAACAGAATCCTGGTTCAAGGCCCCCAAAAGCACCCCAGCACTGGCAGGTTATACCTCATACCATGCTTGTCGGCCACATAACTTGCACCAGAACAGAACAGGAGGGGGAGTATCAATATTCATCAAAGATACACACACCTCCAGGTTGGTGGCACAGCACGAAGCATCAGAGACTATCCATGTGCAACTAACAGTGGGTAAGACTGCCATCCAGTTCATAGCCTGGCACACACCACACTCCCAAACCCAGGTAACACACTTGGCCTACTTAAGAAGACATGTATATCTGCAGGTGTCTCCAAACAACAATATATTGGGCAGCTTCATTTACCCACACATAGACTGTGAGCATTACTGTAGCTCCAACACCCTAGGTGTAAAGTTCCTAGAATCCATACACTCAATTGCTATGGAACAACTTGTTACCACTCCCACAAGTGGGGAATACATGCTGCACCTGTTCATCACCAACATGTGGACTATATGCTCCAGACCAGATGTGTATCCCTCACTGGTAAGATGACACCATAGACTACTCTCACTGTATATTCACATACCAAATGCAGCCCCTGTACAGAAAACCACAGTCATAAAGTTGTGTAATGCAAATTACATGTATTCACATAAGGCAGGCTTCACACATGGGAACTATTTCAGGTCACAGGTACATATGTCTATGTGGCACACACATACCTCATGTGTGCATTGACATTACTGATATGATCTATGTCATACAATATTAAGAGCAACACCCCACACACATGGACAAACTGTGACAAAAACACACATGGCATTTGTAAGATTCAAACCCCTACCTAACTATGTTATGACACTTGAGAGAAACGCATTAGCAGAGCATGCTATTCGCATTACTGGAAGGTTTCCCTTCTACTGCTGTACTTATAGGGTGCTGACATCATCAGTGTTTAGACTGAGGAATGTGCATCCTGCAGTGTGTTCTTGTAGTTGGCAAAAGGGACATTTTTTTCACACAGAATTGCACACACACTAACCCCTCTCACCCAAACACACACACTGAGCATTTGCAGGATTCAAACCCCTACCTAACTATGTTATGACACTTGAGAGAGATGCATTAGCAGAGCGCGCTATTCACATTACTGGGAGGGTTCCCTTCTCCTGCTGTACTTATAGGGTGCTGACATCATCAGTGTTTAGAATGAGGAATGTGCATCATTCAGTGTGTTCTTGTAGTTGGCAACAGGGACATTTTTTTCACACAGAATTGCACACACACTAACCCCCCTCACCCAAACACACACACTGAGTATTTGCAGGATTCAAACCCCTACCTAACTATGTTATGACACTTGAGAGAGACGCATTAGCAGAGCATGCTGTTCACATTTCTGGGAGGTTTCCCTTCTCCTGCTGTACTTATAGGGTGCTGACATCATCAGTGTTTAGAATGAGGAATGTGCATCATGCAGTGTGTTCTTGTAGTTGGCAAAAGGGACATTTCTTTCACACAGAATTGCACACACACTTACCCCCCTCACCCAAACACACTGAGCATTTGCAGGATTCAAACCCCTACCTAACTATGTTATAACACTTGTGAGAGATGCACTAGCGGAGCGCGCTATGCGAATAACTAGGAGATTTCCCTTCTCCTGCTGTACTTATAGGGTGCTGAGATCATCAGTGTTTAGAAAGAGGAGTGTGCATCATGAAGTGTGTTCTTCTAGTTGGCAAAAGGGACATTTCTTTCACACAGAATTGCACACACACTAACCCCCCTCACCCAAACACACACACACACTGAGCATTTGCAGGATTCAAACATGGATGTGACATTGCAAATTCAACCCCTGGGATCTCCACTGTGTCCCTGCTTGACAGAGGCACAGCACACTAGCCTTACATGGTGCCTTCTGTGACCTAATTTACAGAGGCACAGTAGCCTACTGGACTGGGGAGGCAGATGCCAAGCACACTCTGGCTAAGCTTGTATTCCCTAGGGCCTAGTATTGACCTCTACACCCATATGTTTCATTTTCAGATGCACAATATTTGTTGCTGATAGACTGTTTGCAGGTCTTTATTGCCATAGCTTTCCCTGTTTCTATGTACAACTTGTGTATCTGTGGAAGATGTTTGAATATGTGTGGGATCCACTATTTAACTTATGTCTCTGTAGTCATTTAACTGTGTGTACTGGGCAGATTGCTGTCTTGTGGTTGGTTCCTGGTTTAACACATACAAATACCACATATGTGTGTGGCCAACTGCTAAACTGAGACATGGCCTAAGTCTGTGAGCATGCCCAGTTCAGGCATATTGCATGGCTTGTTGCCTGACATATGTCTCATTTATCAAAGTGTGTGAGCATGCCCAGTGTGTGCTTTCCATATGTTGAGATCTTCAGTCCACCACATTTGTGGGTGTGTGTGAACTTCCACAGTATTTCACATTTATAGTTGTGTGTTGGGAGTCATGTTGTGTACATACTGCCCAACTGCTTTGTGTCTGAACCCGACAGGGATTATACTGTGCCTGCAGGGTTTCCATGGGATAGTTTGCATACAGTTGTCAACATCCTTTCATAATGACCATACACTGTAATATTGTATAGTGTACTGGTTCAGTACTTTCACTGTGGTGGACAGTATCCTGGGTTTCAGTCCTATCACTGCTTTCAATATTCATAGTGAGCACACCAGACTGGTTAAGGGCCAGTTGTGCACATATGACCATGCTGCATTTTGTTCGGATATGGACTACTTACACCAGGCTTGTCCAACATTGGTAGTGTATTCCACAACTTGGGTGGACATTGACAAACACTAGCAATGTGCCCTAGGCCATTTCTACTGCTAGTCAGAGAGTGTGTTTGTCCTTCAACACACATTGTAACTGGAATTTGACATCACATATTTCAAGGTTAGTATAATGTGCCTCTACCCATGACATAACAGTGATACCCAGGGTAAACCTACCATCTCCCATCCACTCATCATGATTCCTGTTGAGGAGAGTCAATGAGGGACTCTCTGGCTAACCTGTACTGGGAGTTTACTCAAGAGTGGAATGAGATTCTGGGTTATGGATCAATCACTACAGCATGTCCTATGTATGTCAGTGCTGAGGTTTAGGTCTCTCATGTGCATAGCTCACTGGCATTCAGATTGTACAAGGTGCAGGATGTTCATTGATTCCAGCTTGGACATGGCTTTATACATCAGGCACAGATTGCCTCTGGGCAGGCAGTATGGCACTGTGTGGAGCTGCGGTTTGTTTAATCAGGCAACACATGGCATCTGTTTGAGCTCTTTGATCCTCCTGGTGAGGTACTTTTGGGGTATTTCCAGTTGCTGGAGGTGTCTGCTGAGATACATCCCACAGGGGCCATTGTACTCAATTGTGAGGCTGATGAAAGATGACTGAAGAGGCACGATGACCTCCCCTGATCTAGTTCTGACTACCTTCATGATTAGGTGGGTATATGGTATGTTTCTGTAACCACTACAGCCACATGGTTGTCAAATGCAAGATATCTATCAAATTGTGTCCCCAGGTCTCTTATTACTTCTACAGTACTCAATGGGTTAACACCTATGTGGTAATTGGTGGGCACTTACTGTTTATCCACAGGGGATGACTATACACTTTTCTGCAATTAGCTTGATGACATGGCTCTGGCACCAGTTGTTTGTTTCTATGTGGCCCTTTTGTGTGAGGCTTGTGTCAGCTGGAGGGTCAGATAAGGTGCCCAGTTTGTCGTCCTCTGCAAACTTGTTCAGACACAGTCCTTCCATGTTGGCCTGTACCTATGGGAAATATATACCATGCAAGGGAGGTCCCAGGACTGAGCCTTGTGGGATGCCAGTTGTAGCTGGTTTGTAGTCTGACATGGCTGCAGCATGTCTGACCATGTCAGTTCTGTCCTTGGGCTGGTTTGCAACCCATCTACTGACATAGGGGTTTATATTTAAGCTGGTGAGCTTATCTATAATGAACATGTGGGGTATTGTATGGAAGGCTTTAGCAAGGTCCAGATAGGCTGTGTGGACCACATTCCCCTCATCAATGGCCTTGATGACTGTTTCAAATGAGTCAGACATGTTTAAGGGGCAGGATCTGCCCTTAAGAAAGCCACGCTGGGTAGGGTCCAGTGTCTGTAGGTCCCCAATATCTTTATTTCTAAGGTCCATGATGATCCTTTCCATAGCTTTGCAGACCAAGCTTGTCAGGATTCTGGGGTGATAGTTTGCAGTATCCATTGAGGCACCAACTTTGTGGAGAGGGACCACTGTTGCTGCACACTGCTCTTTGGGTACATATCCTGTGGTAAGGCTGAAATTGAGCAGTAGTGTTATTTGGCATTCCATTCTTCTTGGAGTTCATGTTGGACACAGCCCAGGACACCATCTCATACCATTGATGCTGTGTGTCTTGCTTTGAAGATGCTGCCTGTTACCTCAGCATCTGCAATGTCAGGGGGCCAGCACTCTGCTGGGATAGCTATTTGTCATTTGGGGGGGGGGGAGTTTGCACTGAACCTGTCAGGTTGGATGTTGGCAATGTGTGTGGGTTTGGTGTATTGTTTGTAATATTTGGTAATTCAGAGCATATCTGTGAATTCCCAACAAGGTTCCTACCATCAGTTAAGACAGCCTTGTGATTATCCTTAGTGTCCTGTACAATTTGTATCTCCATAGGTTCATAGGTTCATACTGGGCTATCTGCCCTAGGGCATTTATCAGCCTAGCCAGAGTGTGTGTGGCTTTCGCCACCCCTTGCTATGTGAATATTATGGCCATTTAGGGTTTACTTTACTGTGCCTCTGTCTAGATGTGACACACTGAAGACCCCCAGTGTAAATCTACGATCTCCCATCCACTTGGCAAGATTCCTGTTGAAGAGAGTCAGTGAGGGGCTCTGCCTAACATGGAGTGGGTTCTGTTCCAGAGTGTAGGAAGCCTCTGGGTTAGTAATCTGGCCCTCCAGCACATCAGATTTATTTATGTGCTGAGGTTGACATCTGTCGCTCTCACAGCTCTAATGGCTTTGGATTTTCTGAGGTGGAGCATGTCCATCAATTCTGTATTGGACATGACCTTGTACATCGGGCATACATCGCCTGTGAGTATGCAGTATGTGACTGCATACAGCTGGGGTGTTGTCAGCCAGGCAGCATATGTCAAATGTTTGACACCCTTTATCCTCTTGGTCAGGTACTTTTGAGGTCTTTCTAACTGCTGCAGGTGTCGGGTACGGTACATCCCAAATGGGGCATTGTACTCACTTATGGGCCTGATAAGAGAAGAGTATAGGGGCACAATGACCTCTCTTGATGTAGATGTGAATCCTTTCATGATAAGGTGGCCAATATAGGTGGTCTTCCTAGCCATGTTGGCATAGTGAGTGTTGCATGTGGGGTTACTGTCCACATGTGTCCCTAGGCCCCTGATTACTTCTTCCATACGTAATGGATTACCACCTATGTGGTGATTTGTGATTTGTACCTTGTTTGGTATTTGGGGAGACATTCATACTCTCCAGTGTCTTCTGGGAGGCTGAGTGGTGTTCCTGGGTCTGAGAGGGTGGTCTGTAGCATGCTGCAAACTGTACAGCGGTTTTGCCTACAGTTAGTTGCACATGGATGGTCTCTGATGCTTCATGCATTGTCAGTAACCTGGACGTGTGGGTATCTTTGCTGAATATGGATACTCCCCCTCCTTTTGTGGTTTGGTCCAGGTTTTGGGGCCAAAAAGCATGATTTGAGGTATAACCTGGTAGTGCTGGGGTGCTCTCAGGAGCCTTGATGCAGGTTTCCATCACTGCACAGACATCAATGTTCTCCATACTGGGGAGGGCCTTGAGAGCGTGCATCTTGTGGTTTAGACATCTGGCATTGAGCAGCATTACCCTCATGTTTTTTCCACTTATGTTTTCTGGGGAGGTGGGTTTGTCTTTTCAGCCTTGCCTACAAAAGGCACTATGGAGGTGGCAAGAGCCTTAGCCAATATCCAGACACACAGAGGTGACAGGTGCAAGCCATCCCTGGCAAAGCAGCGTGGCTTGTCAAGCATGACATCCCAAGCAGACACACATTGTATCCCCTTGAAATGACACCAGTAATTGAGCCAATTGTTAAAGCTGATCATTCTGTGTTTGTACTGTGGCATCATTCTTGGTGGGGGTAGGATGCTGATCAGGGTCAGAGTCATACCGGCCTGGCCTACATAATTGGAGAGCTCCTCTAGGTCTCTCTACATGTAGTCCAGGGAGGTACATCTCAGGTCATTCACACCGGCATGGACAATGACTGAGTCATATTTGTACTTGCTTTGGAGTGACCTACATGATTGTGTTATGTGGCAGATTGTAGCAGCCTTTTCCTTGTTCAGTCTGGTGAGCGGGACATCAGTGTGTCTGACTATGGAGTCACCTATTACAAGTGTATCAGGCATGTTGTTTGTCCTTACGGGTTGTGACTGTTTGGCACACCGACTTTGTGTACTATGTGTTGCATGTGCTATGTTTGGGGGTAGTCGTTGCTTGGGTGTCTGCTTTGGAGGCCTCTGTTGATTTGGTGGTTTTTAATTATAGCCTCCAGGAATGTTTTTGTGTGTTTATGTATTTGGTTTGCAGTTGTGATAGGTCTATGTGAGTGGGTTTGTGGTGTGTGTGGTTACCTTCTCCTCCTGACGAGTTTAGACAGTACTGAGTTGAGTGAGCTCAGCCTCCAGTTTGGAGACGTGCTTGCAACTCTCACATATATTTGTATTTCTTGGGGGGTGGAGGGGGTTGTCTGTGTACATGGGGCAGGTGTAACATTGCCCAAGATTCACAGATTCAACTTGTTGTAGCTGGCCTTAGTGGATTTTATGACTGGCCATATTTTATTGCCATAATACTGATCAGAGATTACTTCCTTTTTTGGGTTTGCTCTATCATGTGGTGGCTTCCTCATTCTCTTGCATGGTTTGGTAATGGCTGTGGTCCACCATGCCAGATGCCTGTGTGTATGGTATTGGGCCTTGGTTTTATTTGGGATTGCATAATCCATGCATTCCTGACTGTGTTCATAGAATGCATTTATAAAGGGTTCTGAGGTGTGGCCCATATTGTCCACAGGCACAGGGCCTTTAATGGATTCCACATCAGTTTGGAGGAGTGCAACATTTCCTTTAAACATGTTTTTCACTGTGGTTTTCTGGACAGGGACTGTGGTCCAGCTGTGAATATCCAGTGTGATTACTCTATGGTCTGATCTTACCAGTGAGGAATACACTTCTCATCTGGCCATAGAGTACCCATGTTGCTGATTATCACATCCAGTATGCTTACCCCTGTTGTGGGAGTGGTACATTGTTCCTGAGCATGTTGGTTTATGGATTCTAGGAACCTTTGGCCTAGGGTGTTGGTGCTGGGATAATGCTCCCAGTCTATGTTTGAGTATTTTCAGTCACCCAATATAATGTTGTTTGGAGAGCTTGATATTTCCATGTGTTCCAATGTAGGCCAAGTGCAGTTCCTGGCATTAGGAGGGTAGTCTGTAGCAGGCTACAAACTGGCAGGCAGTCTTAGCCACTGTTACTTGAGCATGGATAATCCATGCTGCTTCTTGTTGTGGTACCAACATGGGGGTGTGGTTATCCTTGACAATTATTGCTACTCACCCTCCTTTTGTAGTTTGTTCCATGTTTTGGGGCTGTAAAGCATGGTATGAGGTGTAACCTGGTAGTGTTATGGTGGTCTTGTGAGCCTTAGCCCAGTTTTCTGTTACAGGACAGATATCAACATTCTCCATGCTGAGGGGAATTTAGACTGCATGTATCTTTCAGTTTGGACATCTGGCATTGGGTAGCATTACATCTAGGTTCTTATTCCTTGTGATAGCTATGGAGGTGGAGCATTGTGCCTTGCTCAGCATGTCATCCCAGGCTGGCACGCATTGGATCCCCCTTTGACTAATGGCAATACTTATGCCAATTATTGTAATTGATCATCTCGTCTTCATATTCTGGCATCATGCTTGGTGAGGGTAGGATGTTAGTCAGGGTCATCATGTTTGCATATACTACATGGTGTTACATTGCTTAACACATGGCAATCATGCCTCAGGTGGTGCTGCAGGGCTGCCTATGTTGGATGCACATACTACACTCCCTGTACATGTTTGAAAGCAGGTTGTGTCATGTTAGGCATCCCTTTTACTATATGAGTGAGTCAGAGAGGGTATCATTCCCAGGGTTCCTACTGAGCCAGTGTATGTGCTATGCGTTGCCTCTTTGCCAAGGCCAGGGCATACTGGGCACGCCTCCTTCTGCCTACTGGGGCAGGCTCAGGTTGTTCCTCCTCCAAGTCACGCTCTGCTTGTGATGGCCTTGGCAATGGTGGGGGACTGTTTGTCCCGGCCCTATGCTTGTCCTGCTGCAGCTGTTTTCGCAGAATCATATTATGTAGCATAGCACATACCATGACAATTTGGGTACATGTAGTTGGTGAGTACTACAAGGCTCCACCAGATGTGTCCAGGCACTGGAACCATGACTTCAGCAGCCCAAACACACGCTCTATTACATTTCGTGTTTGTGCGTGTGCCTCATTATGGCGTTCTTGTTCAGGTGTGTGTGCGTTTCTGATGGGTGTCATCAGCCACGGCTCCAGTGCATATCCAGCATCTCCCACTAAGTGACTATGTGGGATGTCCCCATTGGCAAATGTCTGGTACAGTTGCGTCAGATGCCAGATATAGGAATCATGGTAGCTTCCAGGGCAGCCAGCACACACATTCATTATTATGCCCTGGGCATCACACACGACCTGGCAGTTGATGGAGGGGAAGCCCTTGCGGTTGATGTAGGCCCTACCCCGCTCACCAGCTGGTGCCTTGATGCATATATGCATGCAGTCTATTGCACCCACTACCTCAGGGTATTCCGCTATTTGCTGAAAGAGTCGCATATTGCTGGCCAATGCCTCATGGGAACTGGGGAAATATACATGATCTCTGACATGTGCCGACATGGCATCCAGGAACTGGTGCAGTACCCTGGATGCAGATGCCTGTGAGATCCCCATCATATCACCAGTTGGTCTTTGGAAGGTACCTGTTGCTAGTATTCTTAGGCCAACACATATCTTGGTTTCCACTGGGATGGGTTCCCCTCTGTTGGTTCTGTGTGTCAGGCGTGACCTGCACAGCTCAACAATTTGCTGCAGGAGGTCTCTGTCCACTCTATAGCGCTCCACTTTCTCCAGCTCATGTAACCCCTGGTAGGTGACCCTGGGCCTGTACACTCTTCTCCGTCTCCTCACTGTGGATTGTCTGGCAGCATTTGCATTGTCACCACCCTCAGCAAGTCTCCTATGTCTCCTTATAACAGCTATGGCAGCCCCTAGCATGTTTGGTCTGAGTGCAGCTTTTTCAGTTTTCACTTCTAATAGCTTACTCCTGTCTTGCAGTGTCTCTTAAGAGAAACATACTGCAATGCTGTTTGCAGTGTTTTAAGTGCTGGGCTGGACTAGTATTCTGCCTGTGTAATTGTCTGCTTCTAATTGTTTTCACCAGCTAGCTCTACCAGTATTCCCTGCTAGCTTCCTACTATTTCTTCTGCTTCCTTTTTCCACTCTGTTTCCTCAGGGGGGAGCAGTGCGCATACCAGCGTAAACACACTCACAGTGGCTACCACGTGCGCATACATGCTTACACGGACTAGAGTGTGCTTATTCGGGTTAAAATGCATGCACACCAGCGCAAACAGGTTTACAGATCTTTAAACAGGCTCCTACTTGCTTACTCTGCCTTACACGCGCACACTCTGTCTTACTCGCGCCTCCCAGCGAGCACACGCGCGCATGCACGCACAGCAAGAAACTTTGGTGTTAGCCACAGTGTACACCTTCCATTTCTTAACTTTCCCATGCTTATCTGTTGACACTCCTCTTTCTATTCTGTGTGACTGACATCTTTCACATACCACTTTGCTCCAATGAGCTTGATTTCTTTCTAACATTCCTCCCTGTGATGTCACCTATCTCCTACTCTGTTACTCCCCCTTATCTAACTCTTACACTACACGGACTGTGCTCATTTGCTATGTGACAGTGAGATTCACTATCCTACCACTCATTTACATAGGATTGCCTACTAATGCTTAGTTACATGTCTTACACTCAGCTTCCCCCCTTAGCAACCACTAAATGGTAGCCATGTTGTTTTCGGTCTGCTAGTCCCTGCATTGTAAATCCATGCATTGCATAAAACCCACATTTGTGGGTTTAAAAGCTTTATTTTTATGTTTTATATAGTGTAGGCCATTTGTGCAGGGCTGCGCTGCGTTTAAACCTCGCCGATCGCTGAAAAAAAAAATTTTTTTTTTTCATGTTTGCATTGGGTTTCCGTGCCAATGGCCACATATTTGGCCATTGGCATGCTGCCTAACACATATGCACACTTTATTTGGAGCTGACATGGCTCCATTGTGTTATTTGCAGAAACGTACTCAGTTGTCAACTGAGTACATTTCTGCATCTAACACAACTATTACACGGGCTGGTTTCAGCTTCGTGGATCGCTAATCTACCTCATTTGCATGCCTTTCGGCTGCAAGTGAGGTCATTAGCATATCCACGCCCTGCCCGTGTAAGAGACATTTTAGCTGGTCTCTTACATGGTATTTCGGGCTGTTCCTGGATCGCTATGGCTGCATGGAGTCTTACACGACTCTTAGACTCCGTGTAAGCCATCATGAATTCTGCCCAATGTGTTGTCAAATATCCATTTAATGAAAATGAGGACTTGCAGAAGCTGATGTGACTTGGAGCTGTTAGAATGTCTGTGATGGACTTCAAAGCATTCGATGTGCAACAGTCTCTGAATAGGTGAACAATGCTAAAGCTAATCCGGCACAACAATAGGTAAAAACTACGTTGGAGTGCAAAAAAGTGAGTGAAAACTGAGTGAGTGTGAATTTAGAATGTTACTGTCCAACAACACATTGGAGCAAAAATGCAGATAAAATTTGTGATTAGTATATGGGAGTGATATTTTGAAAATGTATTCTGATTTGTCTGAAGGGCTCAGATGCTTACAAACAGAATACTATATACACGTATCACAAAGCACTTTATGTCATTCTTGCTCTAAATACTTTTTGCACTTAAGTCTAAAACTGATCAAAAAATTAAAACATATGAAATTATTGAGCAACAGTCAAGCAAAGAGAACTTAAAGCATAGGCCAATAGTATGCTGATGGTGACACCACTCAAACAGGACAGAGTCAGAACTTGTACAGGATCACATGAGCTTAACAAAGGGACTTGGAGGAATCATTATCAAATGTAAATTGCAGAAGTGGTTGACAGGATGCCTAATGCCAGATTCTTTTCAGTGCCTGATGTCTTCTTCTTTCGGCTTTTCCCGGTTAGGGGTCGCCACAGCGGATCCATCAGGGATTTTGGCAAATTAAGTCATTGAAGCAAGTTCCAACTCTGTGCATTTATTTTGCCTTTAAGTAGATAAAGATTCATAAGGCTTCTTTTTGGAATCTTATCACCAGATGTGTTGCTGTAGCAAGCATGAGTGAAGGGTTAAACAGAGTTGTTAACACTATTGATGGCATTCTATTCTGCATTACTAAAAAAGCATGAACATGTCAGATTTTAATATAGTTGCTAGAGACTGAAGTGACAGGCTTTAAAACTTAGCAAAGCCAAACAGCTGTCACTTCTCTGAAGTATGAGAGACATTTACTGACTGAGAAGGCTCTATAGTCCTAGGTTCATAGGAGATTACTAGACTAATGGCATAAAAGCCCTTACATGTATAGCCAATATAACCCAATTTTAACCAATATATGGTCCCTAGGGGCAACAGGATGGCGTGGATTTGTGTCTGTGCATTGAGTATCTTACAGACTGACCCTGTCCATAAGGGACATAGGCAATACTCCAGGTATGAATTTGCGATTCCACATCCACTTGATCCAAATTGTGTTCGAAGAGGGCCAGAGAAGAGCTCTGCTTAATGTGAATAGGAAGTCTTTTCCAAATGAGGGACAATCTCTGAGACACATATATGTATCTCCATCATGTTTTGTTTGAGTTGCTAACTAAGTTTAGATACCTAGCTCAGATGACTCTCATGCTGTTTGGCTTGCAGATGTGTAGCAGCTCCATCAGGGCTGGATTTGTGAGTGCCCTGTAGGTCAGGCACAGGTCACTACTTAATAGTCGGTAAGAGACAGAGTAAAGGGATAGGGCTTTTAGCCTATCTGCATAACTCATGTTGTTTACAGCATGTATTTTATTTCTGATGAACCTATAGGGTTACTCCAGCTGCTGTAAGTGCCTATTCAAGTTCATGCCAAATAGAGCATTGTACTCAATTATTGGTCTAATGAGGGCTGAGTACAGCGGGACTATAATGTCCTTGGATTTGGATCCCATACCTTTACTTATAAGTTGTGTCACACAAAAGGATTTCCTCACCACTGTGGACAGGTGGGGGTCAACGTTCAGGCTACTATCTGTGTACCTAGATCTCTCACCTCTGAGTCTACTTTAAGGGGTGTGCAGTTGATGTTGTAATTTGCAGGGGTATTTGACTTCCCAAAGGGCATTATAATGCATTTTTTTGCATTTAGTTTTAGGCCATGGTTTTGGCACCAATCACTTGTCTTATCTAGACACTCCTGAAGGATATCTACATTGTCGGGGGCTGAATTAGTGCCCCATGCTTGCAGTCATTGGCAAACTCTGCCATCCAGACACCTTACACATCACAGAAGTATATTCCAAACAAAAGTCGTCCCAGTACTGAGCCCTGTGGAGCACCACTAGTAACTGGCCTCCTACTGCATCTGGATTCACCCACTTTAAATACGTATCCTGTTCATGAGCTAACTGTCTATCCATCTGATGACATAGGGATTTATGCCCAGTTTTGTGAGTTCATTTATAATATCCAAGTGGATAACTGTGTCAAATGTCTTGGCAAAGTTGAGGTAGGCGGTACGGACTGGTTTACCCTCATCCATGGCCTTAATGACTTTCTGAAAGAAATCCACCAGATTCAGTAGGCATGACCTACCCAGGACAAAGCCAAACTGGGTCAGGCCAAGTGTTTGGAGGTTTCTTGTATCATTAATTATCAGGTCCATGATTATTCTTTTCATGGCCTTACATACAAGACTAGTCAAACTTATAGGTCTGTAATTTCCTGGGTCAGTAGATGGTCCCCTTTATGCAAAGTGATGACTGTTGCTGTCCTCCACTCTATCAGAACAAGTCAGTCTGAAGGCTGTGGCTAAATAGAGATCCTAATGGGCCTCTTAAGTCCTGATTTAAGCTGTTAAAGAAGCAACCTGGCATATTGACAAGGCCCCATTGAAGCCATGTTTTTAGCTTTAGACAGCGTAGTAGCATGCTATTCTTTGGTGATAACTGGAGGTGGAGTGGTGGAGGGTATTTCTTGGGGGGAGAAATGGGGGTGATGGGAAGGAGAAATTTGAGCTGAATTTGTTGCCAGTTGATTTGCTATATCTTCTGGCTGAGTATAGATGATGCCATCTACAACTAATTCTGCACATTGTTGGGTGCTATCCTTAAGACTGCGGACATAACTGAAAAATGTCTTATGGTTATTCTTAGCTTTGGAGGCTATTTTTACCTCAAAGTTGGCTTTCAGAGACTTGACCAGTTCCCTGATTTGCTTCTTTAGACTAATGAGGGACTTTTTGCTCTGTTGTGCACATTCCCTCTTACTTCTTGACAGGAATTTATTCTTTTATTATACAACCTATTAATAACCAGGGGTCCACTAGGGTGGCTTGTTTTTGTGGTTTGACCTGGATTTGCTTCTGTCTGGTACTGCCATTTCTATACAGTTGTTTACAAGGTTGTATACAGGGGATCTGTAAGCTCCTCTGCATAGGCTTCAGTGTTTTCTGGATTTGGGGGAGCTTGGAAATTAGCTATACCATTCCTTAATGGGGGTAATTTACCTAAGAGAAGTTCTTAAAGTTATTGGGGTTATGTGAAGGGATTAGATTTGCCTTTATTTCAAGGGAGACTGCTTTGTGATCTGATCTTAACAGTAAGCACATTACAGGTGGGGGGGAGCACAGCACACTCACATATTTGTGAGTACCAGATCAAGGATATTTGTTCCTCTAGTGGGAGTGCAGACTAGCTGCTTAAGGGCTTTTGAATTTACAAAGTCAAGAAATTTTTGGGCCTGCATGTTAGTAGTCATGTGTGCCTCCCTATTAATGGAGGGTAGTTAAAAATCACCCATTAGCATGGTATTGGGCTGGATAATGAGAGATTCTAGTAACTTCAGTTATGAGGTGTGGGTTTCCTGGTACATATTGGGGCACCCGTAGCTAGCAACAAAATGGTAGTGGATTTTTCCCATGGGTAGTTGAATATGGAGAAGCTCAAGCATGTCATATTATTTGCCAAGCCTTGAGGTGTGATTATGTTTTATGTAGATAGATAAGACATCTGTCTTTTGCTGTTTCATGTTTAGTGGGTGGTCAGAAAGTATGAAAGGCATTACAGCCATACACTGCCGGACTGCTTTCCATAGCTTTGAAATGTGTTGCAGTAACTTCACAGATGTCAGCATTCTCCAGGGTGAGGCGAGCTTCCAGGGAGTGCAGTTTCTTGTTGATACTCCTAGCACTGAGGAGTAACACCTTTAGCTTTTCTTGAATAGCTTTTGTTATGTTGGAAGGTATGTCTGTTTGGCAATGCATAAAATAGTCACTAGACAGGTGGGTAATGTTTTGGCAAATATCTAAAAGCCTAGAGGTGACAGGTGAAGACCATCCATGTCAAAGCAGCATGGTCTGTTAACCATGTCCTCCCAAGCTGACAAGTATTGGACACATTTGGAATGATGCCAGTAGCTAAGCCAATTCTTAAAGTCAATCATTTTCTGCTGGTATTGTGGCATCATCCTTGCAGATGGTAGAATGCTGCTCAATGCTATGCTCATACCTACCTGTGACACATTCTGAGTGCGTAATTGGGTTCATCTCAGGTCATTCATGCCTATATGGACTATAACCGAGTCATACTGGTACTTAGGGGTAAGTGCCTGAGTGCTTGCATGATCTGGCAGATCCTGGTCCCTGACAGGCAACTAACAGTAACCTTCTCCTTATCCAACCTAGTAAGACAGACAGACCAGAATATTGGGTTGTAGAGACACAATGAGATATAGCTTTATGTGCTGTGATGGGAACTGTCTTTTTTGTGGGCATGCAGAGTTTGAGGTCTGTGTCTAAGAGGCCTTTGAAGGTTAGTTAAGTTTCATGGGAGCACCTCCACATATGTGGGTCTATTTCTATGGTCCTCTGCAAGTGCAGTGAGTCCTGTGTGCGACTCTCTGACAACCTGTTTGTTGCTTTTTGTGTCTGTATGCGAGAGTTTAGCCTCCAGTCTCAATGTGTAACTACATCTCTCACATACTGTATCTGTCTGTTTGAGAATTAAGTGGTTGGCAGTGTACATTCTGATGTGTGTGTGCCACTGATTCTAAAGACAACCAGAAAGCATTCTATAGCTATGTCAAGAATCTCAATGGCAACACTCAGATCTGCTCTCAGTTACAGCACAATGACACTAAATATACAGAACCAACTGATATCGCCAACATGCTGGCAAATAGGTTCAGTGCTAACTTTACCCCCCTCTCACCCCCTAAAGGGCCCATCTCTATACCGGAAGAATGTAAAGTTCCTGTAATCATGGCTGCACAGGTAAAAACCACACTCTCCAAAGCCAAGAACACAGCATCCATGGAACCTGACAACATCCCAGGCTGCGTTCTACATGAACTACAGAAGGAATTGTTACCCCACCTATGCACCATGTTCAGTCATAGACTCACCTCAGACTTTGTGCCCACTGAATGGCACACAGTGATGGTTATTCCACTCCACAAATGGGGAGCCACCACGGACCCCAGGAACTACCGCCCCATTAGCCTGACAAGCCTGGTCTGCAAGGCTATGGAATGTATCATCATGGAACTTATAAACAATGACATTGGTAATCTCTAGACTCTGGACCCCACCCAGTTTGGGTTTGTAAAAGGCAGATCATGTCTCCTAAACCTGACAGACTTCTTTGAAAAGGTCATCAAAGCCATAGATGAGGGTAAGGTAGTTCACACAGCCTATCTAGAGGTTCCCTATTATATGATCTAAGACACATTCTTTCGAATGCGTCTTGATCGAACTTGAAAGCACGAAATGGCAAAATATCGAAATGGCATATAAGTGAATTCTTTCCCTGGGAAAGAAATCGCTTGGCCGCTTTCGTTATTTTGTCATTTTCGTCACTGTAGTGCGATCTCGGTGTTGGTATATTTAAGTGGGGGAGTGAAGCCCCCCACTTTATGTAATGTTTCAAAGTTTTGTTTTTTTTTTTTCGTTTTTGGAACAGAGATTTTCTTCCCTGGGAAAAAAATTGCTGTTCTAAGTGTTCGGCATTGTAAGCTTTCGCTTATATGGGGTTGATAAATCAACGTTTGCTTTTTTTAAGCGTTCGCTGATTTAATATAGACCCTATCTAGATCTCGCCAAGGCTTTCAACACCACCCCCCACTCTGGAATTATAGATAAACTCACTAAACTAGGTATAAATCCCTATGTCACAACATGGGTTGCCAACTGGCTCACTGACAGAACCCACACTGTGAACATAGCAGACTCCAAATCCGACTTCAGACCAGTGACAAGTGGAGTTCCACAGGTTCAGTCTTGGGTCTTCTCCTGTTTGGTATCTACTTCTCTGAAGTACAGGCTAACACAGACGGTCTTTGGCTAATAAAGTTCGCAGATGACTGCAAACTAGTAGCCATAATCGAAACTCCTAAGGATGTGGACATCCTTCAAAAAGGCCTGACTGAGACAGATGCCTGGTGTCACAGCCATGGCCTGAAGCTCAATGCCAAAAAGTGCATTGTCATCGCTTTTGGTAAAAACTCTGTACCCATGAACTACCACATAGGCAGTAGTCTACTTAACACCAAAAGTGTGATAACAGACCTTGGGACACAGGTGGACAGTAGTCTCTCCTTTGATAATCACATCACCATAGTAGTCAGGAAATCCTTCTACATGGCACACCTCATCACAAAATGTTTCTCATCCAGGAAAAATAGAGGTCATTGTTCCCCTCTACTCATCAATCATTAGACCCATTATAGAATACAGCACCCCTTTTGGTATGTACCTCACAAGACATCTACAACAACTGGAAAGGTCGCAGAAATACCTCACAAAGAGGATTACCAGCCTCAAACAGATGCACTACGCAGACCGTCTCAAAAAACTCCAGCTTTACTCCATTGCATATCGCCTACTCAGAGGCAATCTCTGACTAACATACAAAGCTATGTCAAACCCAGAGCTGCTGGACATGCTCAACTTAAAGAAATCCCAATCCCTCTGAGCAACACATTCTAGGGACTTAAACCTTGTCACCACAATAAACAGAACATTGCCGGAGTGATAGATTCCTGTCCCAGAGACTTCCCATACTCTGGAACAAACTACCTATCTATATCAAACAAAGTTCTTCATTAGCACCCTTCAAGAAAAATCTTGATGATTGGATGGGAGATAGGAAATTCACCCTGGGGATCACTTCTGTGGCTCTGCTCAACAGGGGCACATGAAAATAATTTTCTTGGGTGGTGAAAGCCAGGGTACCTTTTTGACTAGGCTTATATAGGTCCTAGGGCCAATAGCCTAGTACCTACCTATAAACCTATGAACCTACATAAGGCAATTGTTACATTGCCTCAAGATGCCTATGTTCACCACGGTGGATGCAGAGATAGCAGGAAAGTGCCCATCCATGGTTGCAGCTTCTAATGTGTATTTTCAAGGGATAGGTATGGAGGGTGATTTTAACCAGATGAGGGAAGGTTGCTTACTTGGTGTAACCTGCAGCTAACCTAACCAGCGATGCTGCCCAGCACCCAAACCAGATGGTCACTGAGCAGAAATAGTCCCGGGTAAAGTAGACCTAAATAGTCCTAACTAAAAGTGTAAATGCTGCCCACCATGCAAACCAGTTGCCCCATGAATAACATGGGACTGAGATAAAGTTCTGAGGTGTTTTTTATACGGAGATTCCAGCTTCTTGTGACTGTGTGTATACAAGGTACCAGTAACTGCCACTGCTCAAAGAGCAAACATGAGGCTTATCTACGATTATAAAAAAGTAACTTTTACACTAACTATGCCCTAAGACCAATTAGATAAGCACACAATAAGCTTCCCACTGGCAATTCACAGTTCAGATTGGTGAAATCAGGCCTGTCCTGGCACAGGAGTGCAGAACTTGCCCTCTCAATGTAAAATGACTGTTTGGAGCCTAATTGCTAAGGAACCACAGATACCCAATACTAGCTAAGAAACACTACATACGGTGCAGTTCAGTGCAAAACAGCAACCCTTACAGCAGTTTGAAAAATGCAACTTTAAAGTTTAATGAAGTTCAAAAAGTTAAAAAAAAATAAATAAATAAACAGCACAGTAATCTTTCACAGTATAATGAAAATAAGAAATGTTTCCAGATGATTGCTTCTGTACAGGGCACTGATATGGTGAGCAGCGTCTTGCAAATGTGCTGAATTTATAGCAGCACAGGAAATACAGAAAGCTGACCAAGCCCTCTAGCCAATAAATGACTACACTTAGAGCCCTTTTGTGTGCTTCCCATCTCAGATAGACCTGGTAAACACTTACTGCCACTAGACAAATAATCCCAGTCCTGCTAAGGTAAAAACACAGTAAGAGTGTCCAGAGTGAAATGCGACTACAAACAAACAAACAAACAAACTTAAGGAATAGCAATAAGTAATTTAAGATAACAACAGTGTACTTTAAACAGCTTATTAAAGCATGATTATTTAATAAAAGTACTTCACTTTGTAGAAAATCAGCCAAGAGCTACTCAATTGTACAGAATTTATTAAGGGACTAAAAACAAGATCAGCTGATTGATAAGCCCTCCGGACAATAAAATAACTACATGCAGGAATCTCTAGAGTTTCCCCAACCTACACAGACCAGGCTACCACCCACTGCCACTATATGGAGAATCCTCTGGCCTCTTGACGTAAAAACACAGAAAAGACCTTCCAGAGTGTAAAAATATGCTACTTTATCCAACAGCTAGACAAGTAAATCAGTAGAACAGACAATGAGAGGCAAAATGCACTTTTTTTCAAAATAAGTACAAGGAAAGGCAAATAAATAATTCAAGATATCAACAGTAGTGTACAAGGGGAGGAGTTTATGAAGCTCAATTTACAGTATAGGTGGGCAGGTTAAAAACCATCAAGGTTAAAAAGCAGATTATAGAGTATAATGGGAGGTAGTGAAAAATAACCAGCAGTGAGTCATCAGCAGTGCTTGTAGATTTTGCAGGCCTCTAGTCTTATCAGAAAAGGCAAGGCCACAGATTCTCTTTGTATTTAATTATCCTCAAGAAACAAATTAACCAATGGAAAAAAATACCCAGGCATCACATTTCACTTGTTTTAAGTGTCTGTCTGCCACACAGAACAAAAATACCTGCCTAGCAGATTTCTCAAAAAGAGAAAACAAAATGGAATGTTGCTCTATCAGTTTAAGTAACTCATATTCAAAAAAGAGATTTACTTTCCTCACCCAGAAGAGAGTCACAGACAGTGCATGTAGATTTTGCAGGCCTGGAGTCTTATCAGAAAAGACAAGGCCACGGATATTCTCTGTGTATTTAAGTATCACTTACGTAACAATGTAGTTATGACATGATAAAACCAAAGATTGAAATGTGAAACTCCAAGGGATGAGAATGTTGGGTCCACATATTTTTCAGGTACCTATAAGTCTTTCTCATATGTAACCTGGCAAAAGAAATTATGAGAGTCATAGAAGCCATGAGGCCTAATATCCTGAGAAATTCTAAGGCTGTAGCTTGGGACTAGAGAGAAAAATTCATTAAAGCCTACATATACAAATCCACCTTCTCCTGAGGAAGGAAACACTTTTGAGAGACAGTGTATACTGGGCAACCTAGAAACACAATGTGATGAGGTAAGGGAAGATTTTTGCACATTAATCTGTAATCCCAGCTATTCTAACCTTTGTTAAGGACTCTTGCACAAGTGGGAAAGACTTTGCTCAAATAAGTAAATTATATAAAAAATGTGACTACAGACAAATCTCCATGGAACACTACTGGGGATAGACAACTTGCAAACACTCTTGGTGCATTGGACAAGCCTAAGGTAATGCAGAGAACCGATAATGTGACCCATCTACACAAAATGTTAGAAATCTTTTTAAGCTGCCTGCGACTGGATTGTGATGGTGAGCATCTTTGAAATCTAAAGTTATCTGTCTGAAGGGTCAACATCTTGAACTTTGGAATCCTTAAAAAACAAAAGAGAAGAAATATCCAAAACTTGTCTCCAAGAATACTCCTTTGGAACTAGAAGCATTGTGGAATAAAAGTCCTTTCCTATTTAATCTCTGGGAGCATGCTCTATGACTCTTTATTCTAACATATGTTAGAGCATTGGAGGAATCAAATCTGTTTGACTGGGAGGGAGAGGAGGATTTTCCCGAAAGGGGCGGGGGCTTTTCTATCCACTGCCAACTGTTACCCTCCTAAAACTCCTTCAAAATTAATTTGTTTGGAACCATATGTTCCTAAAATTTGCATTTATTGCCAGTTTCTGTCAAAGAGGAAGAGATGCTGAGGCAAGGAGGGGTAACCTTGATTCTGACAGTCATTCTGAGGAAGGCGCCTGACACTTTTTTTTTTTGAAAGACTCCTTTCTTTCTGGGATTTTCTTTAGTCCCCTCCTGACAGCACTTATTAGGTATCTGTCTGTTGGCATTAGTCACAACATTTGTTTTTGTCTTTTAAAAAAGAGTAGAGGATTTAGAGGGAAAAATACTTGGAGAGCTACAAAAACATAATTGTAGAAATTCTCTGCATTAGTTTACTTCCCACATCCCATTGTTTGGGAATCTACTAAACAAAAGGCCGAAATAAAATCTCTCCAGTAAGAGCAGAGTTCAAGATTTCTGACAGGGTCCTCTAAAAATCTTTGATTACACACCAAGACAAATCTTCAAGACTGAGGTTATGTATCAACACAATCATACACAATATTTGAGACAAGTTAGCCACAATCGGATTCAAAAAAATCCCTCCCTTTAGGAGGCTGGTAAGAAGCAACATCTGATTTTTTTATCCAATTCAAAAAAGCCCCCCCCCTCAGGAGGCTGGGAAGAAGCAAAATCTATCAAACTACTGGCACATGTTAGCATACATTTCCACAACTAGACATAGCAATTCAGAATTCTGAAAGCTAAAGTAGAGGAAGAAACGACTCTTTTACCAAGTCTATCAAGACGTGCACTCTCATTATTCCATGGAACTGAGTCAGAAGGCATCTGTTCACATTTGAATCAGTATGGGAGATGGGTGCAGAATGTGCTCTAAGATGAGAAAACAGATATTTATCAGTCTGAGATGTTATACAACTTATCTGCCTTTCATGGCACTGATGGCTGAGAGTCAGTAGAGTTCCAGGGAGCATTAAAAGCATCTTTCATGGCTCACAGAATAGGGGAATGGGTGCAGTTTGTGGGGCTGCTTGTTCTAATCATATCATCTGCCCAGTTCAGAGGGGACAAGCACCTGTTGCCAAACAATCACATCTGTAGAGCTGGAGACAGTTTAAAAAAAGAAGTAAAAGTCTCCATAAGTTCCAATTCACGCTCACTGTCTAAAGAGTCAGTCTTCCTCTGTGGAGCCCTCAGGTGAAATAAGCCTACCTCTGTTCATATCAGAATCATCTGAACAAATATCCTCTTCCTTTGGAGTAGCGGAAAAAGAAATAGGATGAGGAACTTGACACCCAGGATTAAAAGTCTGCAACAAACTCTTAGCTAAGGTAATATTTTTTTTTGCCACAGAAACAATCTCCTTATGATCACAATGATAAACCTTCTGTTTCATCACTCTAAATATCTTTTGAAGAAGACTGAGAAGGAGAAGGGATATTATCCTAAGCAAGAGGGCATTTTACCCAGCTACACAGTGAATACCATCCTGGAGCATCTCCAGCACCTAAAATAGATGGTTCTTCCATGCCCATTTCAGACAGTGGAACAGCCAAACAGGACATGTCTGACCCTCACTTCATAGTAGCTACAAGGCTACACCAAAAGTATTCAAGGAAACTAGTAAGTGGCCTGAGGAACCAACAACTGCTTCTAGAGTCACCTATTACCGGCTGAAACACTGGCTGAGGCCCTGCTAAGGGCAAGGGCTTGTGCTTTAACTGCTTTTTTTCGGTAAGTTAGAGGAATGAGCAGCAGAACTAGGGCAAGTATCCATGTTGTAGCCCAAAGAAGTCTTATTGCTGGTAAGCCAAAGTAGAAGGGGGCAGTCGGAAGTTAAGTTGTCACTTACTACACCTAAGCAGCATTCAACCCTTCAGAAAATTCAGTTCCATCACAGACAGTTACACAAGTAGCATACAATCCAATTATTTTAAGAAACAAAGTAATTTTTTCCCAGAAAATACGTTTTCAGAAAATTAAATCAGTAGCTTATCACTAAGTGCATGTAAGCATTGCATAAACACAGGCATTTCTGCCCCAAAAATACACTTTCTGATAAATAAAACAGTTTTCGATAAAAAAGTGTAGAAATTAACCTGTGTAGCTGAATTCTGATCTTTAAGAGCTGTAGAGATGCATTTGTATAAGGCAGCAGGAAAGAACCGGCTGTTTATATAGCTTCCTCCATCTTCTTCTTCATCTTCTTCTTTCGGCTGCTCCCGTTAGGGGTCGCCACAGCAGATCAACTGTTTCCATTTCTTCCTGCCCTCTGCATCTTGCTCTGTCACACCAACCACCTGCATGTCCTCTCTCACCACATCCATAAACCTTATCTCATGCCTCCCTCTTTTCCTGTTACCTGGCAGCTTCATCCTTAGCATCTTTTTCCCAATATACTCTGCATCCCTCCTCAGCACATGTCCAAACCAACGTAATCTTGCCTCTGGCTTTGTCTCCAAACCTTCCAACCTGGGCTGACCCTCTAATATACTTATTCCTAATCCTGTCCATCCTTGTCACACCTAGTGCAAATCTTAACATCTTCAACTCTGCCACGTCAAGCTCTGACTCCTGCCTTTTTGTCAATGCCACTGTCTCCAACCCATATGACATAGCTGGTCTCACTACCCTCTTGTAGACCTTTCCTTTCACTCTTACTGGTACTCGTCTGTCACAAATCACTCCTGATACTCTTCTCCACCCACTCCATCCTGCCTGTCTTCCACACTCACCATTACTCTAAACTGTTGATCCCAAGTACTTAAACTCATCCACCTTCCCCACCTCTACTCCCTGCATCCTCACCATTCCTCTATCCTCCTTCTCATTCACACACATATATTCTGTCTTAGCCCTGCTGACTTTCATTCATCTTCTCTCTAGAGCATATCTCCACCTCTCCAGGGTCTCCTCCACCTGTTCCCTACTCTCAGTACAGATCACAATGTCATCTGCAAACATCATAGTCCACGGGGACTCCTGTCTGATTTCATCTGTCAACCTGTCCATCACCATTGCAAACAAGAAAGGGCTCAGAGCTGATCCTTGATGTAATCCCACCTCCACCTTAAAAGCATTCGTCACTCCCATTGCAGACCTCACCGCTGTCCTCCATAATGGGTTAAAAATATAAGCAGCTAGAATGACAGTGTGGGAAGGGATGAAAGCTTTGAAAGCTGTCCAGTTTCTGTAGCAGGATACAACCCACAGGCTAGAGCAGCAGTGAGAATGATGAACATCTTAAGATCATTATTCAAAAATGTCAACAGATTACGAACATATGGTTTCTACAGATACCAAAGGAAACTAGAAATCTTTCTTCTGTTATGTCAGGTAATTACAGAATAATGTCCAGTAATCCACCCACCTGATTTATAATACCACATGAGTGTCAGGTATGCAGTATCCAAGTCTCTACTTAATCTTCCCAACCTCAGCTTATCTACAGGGTTTGTAAGTGGTGCCTGTAGAACAGCCACTGCGACTCTCATACACAAGGATGGCCCCGCTACAGACCAGTCAGTCTCTCCAGCCTTATATGCAATGCCATGGAATGTATCGCAACAGAATTTATTCATTGCAAACACAGGCAATTTAGTTACTATACTCCACTCTGTTTGGTTTTGTAATGAGCGGATCTGGTCTCCTGATCCTAGTATACTTCTCTGAAAAGGTAACATAAGCTAAGGCAGAACTGATCAAGGCCTTTGACAATATCACTCATGCTAGTATTATTGTAAAATTAGACTTAATAAAAAAGCTCAGCACCAGGCTGAGCGAAAGCGCTTGAGGAAATTGTTGTTTGTTATTAAAGCAAGAAAGTTTTATGTAAGTTGCAGCCTTTCATTTTCTGCCTTGCAGAAGAAGGAATATCAGCATTTCATCAACTTTTTATTCTGGGCTTCCAGAGCCACCTTCCAGGTTGTGGATCTGCTTTGCTTTATTGGTGCTTTTCACTTTTTCTTGGTTTTCTGTTTATAAGCTAAGGAAGAACTGATCAAGGCCTTTGACAATATCACTCATGCTAGTATTATTGTAAAATTAGACTTAATGAAAACCCTTTCATAATCCATTGGATTGCAAATTGACTATCCTTCAGATCCCAAGTTGTGAATGTTGCTGGAACCTTCTCTGATTATTAACTAGTGGGGTACCACAGGTTTCGGTGCAGGACCCACTCCTGTTTGGCATTTATTCTACAGAAAGCCAAACCAATATACTAGCAATATGAATGTTTAAGTTTGCTGATGACTGCAAAGCTAGGCCGTGTTATCTGCTCACCCACTCATACTAAACTGTTCAGGTATGTGCATATTCCAGCATTTATTTAGCGTACTGAAAGAAATGGTCTCTGGGCAAATCCAAAAGTACAAGTACTACTGTCTTTGGCAAAAAAAGAACTGCTCTCACCTTATCTGTTATAAAGACTTTATAAAGATATTCAGACAGATAAGGTAATAACAGAACTAGCTACTTATATGGAACTACCTCTTATTCAATCGTATTTTTACCATTGTTAAGAAATCCTTATATCTTGCCCAGATAATTTCAAATGGAATATCTTCAAAATCCAAAGGATCACCTTACCACTGTACTCTTTCTTTATCAGACCTTATAGTACCTCCTTTGTTATGCATAAATCTAAGCATTCTGTTCAACTGGAAATGCCCCAACAATTTTAATTAAGAAAACTGGAAATGCCCCAACAATTTTAATTAAGAAAATTAAGGGCCTTAAAATCATTCATCTATTCTGAAAGATTACACAAGTCTCCTTATATTCAGTCTACTAGCTGCTCTTAGGTGATTTGTGAAAGAAGCAGTCTTATAAGACTTTCTATTTCATCACATAACCAGTAGCTCTACAAATATCAGTGCTAGGAAACTAAATTGACAACAACAAATAAATAAGACATATTGGAGGGATAGGTTTCTAACTCAACATGTTCTTATCATATGGAGTAAGTCACCATTACAAGTCAAGCAAAGTACTACTTTAAATATGTTTAAGGCAAGTCTTGATGTGTTTACACAAGGATCCTGTATACAGCCCTATTCAAAAAGGTGGAAAGAACGTTTAAGCTTGTCTACTAAAAGGGATATATGCCTGGGCATCTCAATGGCCCCTGTCATCTCTTGCATTACATTGCTACTATTTTTTTGAATTTTCCTAAGTACTGTCGCCTTGTCTAGTCAAATGTGTATTAAATCTTACCGCTTTGACCTCAATGACTCCAGTGAGCAGGAAACTGCATTAAAAAGTCCACCACTTGGCTCACTTACATTAGTTTCAGACAACTTGGATCAATTGCCCCAAAACAACAGAAAAGAAATTAGCTAATCATTCCTTCAGAAAACAAAAACAAACAAAAAATATTATCTATGACGTAGTAGGAGATGCACCTGCTTTAGATATAATGGGTAACATGGGAAAATGTTCACATTAGTAATAATAGAACATCTATACAGTAAATGAAACATCTCATTTATTTAAGTTGGTAAATCTTCAATAAGCTCCAAAAATGAATTTCTATAAAATCTGTTATTAGTAACACATTGTCCACAATGCTATGAAGAATTGTTAAAAAAATCTGATTATTTGTATGCATGTCAAAACTATTTGTTGTAATTGTTGTAATGGTTTTCTGAGTGAATAACTACATACATGTAACTACTATACTCATTAATGTCATCATACTATATTAGTTGTAGTTGTTAGTGTTTGAGTGAAAAACTGCACGTGTAACTACTAAGCTGATTACTATCATAGTACTATAGTAGCTGTAGTTGCTGTTGCCAAATCTCTGTTATTTATATCACCTATTTTAAAACAAGATAAGGATCCTACAAAGTGTTCATCATACAGACCCATTTCACTTTTAAATGTGGACGATAAGATGTTCATGTCCATTTTAGGTAACAGAATTAATCTACTTACACCTAAAATAATTAATAATGATCAAACTGGGTTTATTTTAAATAGACAAGCACAGAATAATATATTAAAAATACATATATTAATAGACTATGCAAGTAAAAATAAAAAATAACTTTCTATCGTTAGTCTCAATTGAGATAAGGCGTTTGACTGACTCAGTTAATTAGTCGTATTTGTTTAAAGCACTTAAAGAGTATAATTTCTCCCCTGAGCTAATTGCAATAATTTCTAAGTTATACGATAACTTTTGTGTTTATGTTAAAATAGGTTCTTTTCTAATCCCTTTAAATTACAAAAAGACAAAAAACAAGGCTGACCATTATCACCTTTACTTTAGCTATAGAGCCCTTTGCTAATATTATCAGATCCAATAAGAACATTAATCATATCAAAATAAAAGATTTCAAACTAAAGATTCAACACTGTGCTGATGATATTTTACTAACAATAGGAAATATAGAAAATTCATTAGAACATATAATTAGTTCTATGAGTCAGTTTGAAGAAATCTCAAACTTAAAATGTAATCATAATAAAACAAGTACATTGTTAATTAAAAGTAAAAAAAAAATCATACAAAAATATTATACCTTCAACTGGAATAGCAATCAAATGAAATACCTTGGCATAACCATTAAGTCTAATAGTAAAGAAATGATATAAACAAATATTCAGAAGGTTGGAAAAAAATAGAAGTTATGTTCTTACCATAACGTTCCATGTTAGTTGTCTTCTTCTCGCCTTCTTTCTTGCTGGATGGGTTCGGAGCCGACCTCGGCTCCGACTCGGCCACTCTAAAAGCTCGAGAGTTGGTTCCACCGGCTCGAGGCTGCCCCTATATCCCACAATGCTAGGCGTGAATTACCTCAGATCTCGTTTGTGAGCTAGGCCCAGCTAATAATACAACCAGGAATACTGGAAAATTTCCACCTCTAAAAACAAAGGGAAGAGAAATGGTGACCTAAGCCTGACTCTAGGAGATATGCACAGCAGAGCATATACCTATCGCAAAGAGGTGGTAGAAAGAGAGGTCACAATCAAACTCCTCTAGATCTGTCCAGGCCAGGGGGAAGGAGGGTGGGACGCAAGAAAGAAGGCGAGAAGAAGACAACTAACATGGAACGTTATGGTAAGAACATAACTTCTATATGTTAAGTTGTCTATCTCGCCTTCATTCTTGCTGGATGGGACCGGCCCTAGCACCTTGTCCCGGTGGCCTAACGGAACAGACTCTTGAGAACAGTGGAACCAAAGTTAGCTCTATGCCTAGAAGCTAAATCCAACTTATAATGAGAAACGAAAGTGTGAGGAGTAGCCCAAGTAGCCGCTGCACAAATGGTGTCAATAGGTAGTCTGTCTTGGAAGGCTATAGAAGTAGCCAAAGCTCTGGTGGAATGGGCTTTAGGTTTGTTAGGCAGCTTTTGGTGTCTAATTTCATAAACAAGGGAAATCAGAGATGTTAGCCATCTAGATAATGATACCTTTGAAACTGAAAGTCCCTTTCTGCCTTCTGCATAGGAGACAAACAGCTGGTCAGATTTCCGGAATTGTTTGGTTCTATCCAAATAGTACCTTAACTGACGATGAACATCTAGCCAATGCAATTTTTGCTCAGACCTATTAGAATATTCTGGAAAAAACACAGTGAGGTCAATGCTTTGATTTAGGTTAGACGTCGAGGCTATCTTAGGTAAAAAAGACGGGTTGGTTCGTAAAGATACCCTGTCCTTATGAAACAACAGATAAGGAGGTCGACAGCTGAGTGCATGAAGTTCTGAAACTCTTCTAGCTGAAGTAATAGCTACCAGAAAGAGAGTCTTCCATGATAGCAATTTTAAAGAACAGGAGACTGCAGGTTCGAAAGGGGGAAGAATCAAAGAACTAAGAACTAAATTTAGGTCCCAAGGAGGAGGAGGATTTCTTATAGGAGGTCTGAGTAGAAAAACTCCTTTCAAAAAGGCTTTGCAAAGCTTGTGGGACATTATGGCAGACTCTGAAATGCCCACATGAAAGTTAGAGATAGCTGCCAGTTGAACCTTAAGAGTAGAAGGAGATGAACCTGCATGAAAGAGTTCAGCTAGAAAATCAAGGACCATTTGTATGGAAGCAGTGAAAGGATCTATGTCCCTTCCTTGAGCCCAACAGGCGAAACATTTCCACTTACTCAAATAAATCTTTCTAGTGGAAGATTTATGGGAAGCTATCAAAATATCTCGAACAGAGTGAGATATTTGAGGAAGCCTGGCTAATGTTGGAATTGTAGGAACCAAGCAGTGAGGTTCAGAGAGGGAAGGGAGCGATGAAACTGACCCGACTGATGGATCAAAAGGTCTGGAACTAGGTCCAGATGCCAAGGTCGCTCCAACAGAAATTGATGTAGAAAGGGGAACCAAACCTGTCGAGGCCAGTAAGGAGCAATGAGGATCAACAAGGCCTTCTGAGCGATAGCTTTCTGTATCACTTGAGAGATTAGTGGGAAGGGAGGAAATGCATACAGAAGTCCCCGGGGCCAAACTTGGACTAGAGCGTCTCTGCTGGGCTGGCCTGGTAAAGGAAATAGGGTGAAATAATCTCTGCACTGCTGTTTTGGGGAGTAGCAAAAAGGTCGCAGCAAGGCTGACCCCACTTGAGAAAAAATTCTCTCACAACAGAGTCTTTCAGAGACCACTCGTGAGGCATGAGGATAGCTCTGCTCAACTTGTCCGCGATTTGATTGGACTTCCCGGGGATGTGCGTTGCTATCAGAAAACGCTGAGAAGAAATCGCCCATTGCCACAGTCTGAGTGCTTCTCGACACAGGGGGTAGGACCTGGTTCCGCCTTGTTTGTTGATATACCACACTACGGACATATTGTCCGCCTGGATTGCTATCGTTCCCAAGGGAAGAGAGTCTTGAAGGGCTTGCAACGCTAAAAGCACTGCTCTCATCTCTAGAACATTTATGTGCAAGTGGCATTCGTCTGGTTGCCAAGTGCCCTGGACAGTTCTGCCCTGATAATGCCCCCCCCACCCGATCAGGGAGGCGTCCGTTGTCAAAGTAGCAACCGGAGGGGAAGGAACAAAGGGTCTTCCCAAAAAGAGCTGAGGGGAAGACATCCACCACAGAAGATGATTTCTGCATGTTTGCGTGATCATAATGGTGTGGGACATCGGAAGTTGCTGGTATGACCATTGCGTGAAGAGCATCCATTGAAGGATTCTCATGTGGAATCTGGCTAATGGAAGCAGAGGTATGGCAGCCGCCATAATCCCCAACACTTTCAGAACTAACCTGGCTTTGATTCTGTTGCTGCTGAAGAGGAGCGAGACCAGCTTGTGTATGTCTACTATTCTCTGATGTGTTAGTCTCGCAGACATGTTGACTGTGTCTAGATTTGCGCCTATGAAGGTAATAGTACGACAAGGCGACAAAACAGACTTTTCGCAATTTATTGAAATGCCTAACTTTTGACAAATGCGAAAGGTGTAGTCCCTGGCCATTAGAAGAAGATGCTTGGTGGGATCTGTGAGGAGCCAGTTGTCCAAATATGGAAACACCTGGAATCCTTGACGTCTCAGGTGAGAAGCTACCACTGCCATGCATTTGGTAAACACCTGGGGGGCAGTGGTGAGAGCAAAGGGCAGGGCCCTGAATTGAAAATGACTGGTTCCCAGCCTGAAGCGGAGGAATCTTCTGGAGCGTCTGTTCATTTTTATGTGATAGTACGCATCCTGAAGATCTATAGAGCACATCCAGTTTTTCTTTCCCAATAGGGGGAGGATGGACTGCAGTGTGACCATCCGAAATCTTGTTTTCTTGACTGACTTGTTCAAGATACTGAGATCCAAAATTGGTCTCCAGTCCCCTGTTTTCTTTGGAACTAAAAAGAACCTGGAGTAGATTCCGGATCCTAGTTGGTCTGCTGGAACTGGTTGAATTGCTCTTTTTACAAGCAGCTTTGAAATTTCTAAAGCTGCAAGATCCCTTTGAGCGGGTGGAACATCTGGAAGGGATTTTTTTGATTGGCTTGGGATGCGAACGAAGGGAATGGAATAGCCTTCGGAAATGATGGACTGTACCCACTTGTCTTGAGTCAGGGATAGCCAGGCTTCTGGGTACAGTGACAATCTTCCCCCGACTGCCTCCGAAGGTGGGCAGTCGGGCAACACCTCAGGGATGCTGAAAGGGCTTATCAGAGAAAGTTTCTCGATTGCCCTGGTTCTGCGGACCCCCCCTGCCTCTAGGGCGACGTCTACCATTGTTGTTCCCCTCTGCCTCTGGCGGGGAACCGACTCTGTGCGTCAGGTGAAGTCCCTTGAGATTGTTTGCGGAACCACATTTTCCCACTTTTCTGGCCTTTGGGGTAAGGCCTAGAAGGAGTAGAAAAACGGACTCCGACGGCAGAAAGAGTCTTGCCATCCGTCTCGCACCTAGTCAAGGTTTCTTTCACTTGAGGACCAAAAAGAGATGATCCATCAAACAGGGAATTAGTGAACGACGTTTTAAAGGGGTCCGCAAAGTTGCATAGCCGCATCCAGGCATGCCTGCGTAAGGCCACACCTGTACCTGCGGCCCTGCTCGCTCCATCAGCCACATAAGAAAGGAGGCGCATGGAGGAGTTAGCTATGGAGTTCAGGGTAGCCAGCTGAGTGTTCATCTTGTCTTGAAAACCCGCAGCCGTAGGATCCTTCAACATGGTTGGGAGGGTGGCCTAATGGTTAAGGTGTTTGCCTTACAAACACAAGATGCAGGGTTTGAGTCTCACAAGGGATAACTGGCTAGGCTTAAAATGGCTCGCAAGGGCAGTTAGCTTAGTACTAATCTATGAACCTATGAACCTATGTCACTCGCTTCTTTAATCAAGTCTCTTTGAAGACGAGTAAAATGGCATAGGTAGTTCAGCGAACGCATTGCAAAGGTCGCTGACGAGAACATCCGCTTCCCGTACCTGTCCATAGACCTAGATTCTTTGTTAGGGGGATGAACAGGCACTGAAGGATCAGCTAATTCCTTCTTGGTGGCAGCAGCTACCACCATAGCATCCACAGAAACACCTTTTGTGAGAAATTGTTTGTCAGTTGGTGCTGTTATAAATTTGGAAGGTCTCCTGTGGGTAGGGCCCACTGAATCAGGAGCCGCCCAGGCCTTCTTTGCCACCACCTGCATGAGGGGATCAAAGGGGGGGGACACCCAGGAGGTGGAAGGGCGAGAGCCAAATGCCTCAAGATACACAGATTCATCCTTCGAAGGGTTAAGGGCTGGCCAATTTCCCCTCTGTTTCAGGATCTCTAGAATGTCTGCGAAAGAGACATCTTCAGACGGGGAACGTGGGGAACCCTCGGAATCCTCTAAATCTGTGTCAGAGTTGACAGACTCAGGTGAGTCTATGTGTTTCCTCTTACACTTTCTCTTCCTAGGGGGCTCCCCTGCCAATTCAGGGGAGGCCTCGGAAGAGGATGAGATCCCCACAGGGGATTCTTGAGGAGTTGGCTCTCTGCGGTCTGGGATGAGGGAGTGAGTCGACATAACCAAAGGCACCGAAGAGGGAGGGGCGGACGGAGCCGACTGTGGAGTCGAACAAGGTTCCAACACACTCCGCATGACCTCGAACGCACCCCTGTCCGGCAGAGCCAGAGGTCCCCGCCCGAGAAGCTGAGAACCTCCCTCGGCACCGACAGAGATGGCTCGAGGCCAATGTCGGAGCCGAACTCACCAGCGCCAAGCACCGAGAGGGAGAGGGGTCGGACAGGGGTCCGATGCCACTCACCCTCGAGCTGACGAGGAAGCCCGCCGAGATTCTTCAAAGAAGAAATCGGAGCCGACGGAGCCGAAGACAATTGTATCGGCTCCGTCGCTACCACAGTCTCGGTCCCAAGATGCCCCGCCTACGCGCTCAAAGGAGTCGGAGGAGGAATATTTATAGGAACAAGTTGAGGCATCGACTGATGAGTCGGACTCTGGAGCATTTGGGCCAGTGCCTCGGACTTTAAAAGTTGACTCACTACCCTCTGGAGGTCGTGATCTGAGAGCCTCGATGACCTGGAGGAGTGAGATCTGTGGCTCCGTTCAGACAGCAGGGGAGACGCTGGAGCCGAATTAACGGAGCCAAGGGACGGTGACCTCGATCTCTTTCTAGATGTCGGCTCCGATGGTCTGATCGGAGCCGACCCAGGAATCTCTAATGCCTCGGCTCCTGCCAGAGCCGAGGGAACCACAGATACTGTAGTCAAAGACTCATCGGCTCCAGCCGGAGCCGATGAAGCAGTAGGCTTTGAAGCCTTAGGCCTCGACTCTGAAGCTGGAGCCGAGGTCTTGGAAGCCTTAGAAGGTTTCCCCGATGTCACAGAAAGGGAACCTTCAGGCTTAAGCAAACCCCTTAAAATGAGTTTGTTTTTTTCTCTCCTGCAGGACTCTAGGGCTGAAGCCATGGCATACAGCACAAGAGTCCTGCAGGTGTAAAGGTCCCAGGCAATACACACAAGAAGTGTGACCGTCTGTCAGAGACATTTTCTGACAGCACAAATCACACTTCTTGAAGCCTGAGACCTTTGAATCCTTGGACATACTCAAGGAACCGAAGTGTAATCACACACAGAAACACACACACACAAATTACACTGATAGAGGTCTAAAAGGAATTATTTAAACTAAACTTCTGAAGGGTAAGTTAAGTTAAAACTTCCTAATCAAACACATACACACCCTATGGAAGGGAAGGAAGGGCCCGAAGGCCTAGGGAAAGAACTTATAAGTTCTTTAGAAAAAAAGGGGCTGGATAAAAAGTAGAAGGGATAATATCCACTACACTAAGGGGAAAGAGAAATACACTAAGCTAGCTAAAGTTTAAAGAATTTAAACTAGTCTAACTTTCACTAACCTGGAGCCGGTAGAAAACACACCTCGATCGCTGTAGCGGCAAACGAGATCAGAGGTAATTCACGCCTAGCATTGTGGGATATAGGGGCAGCCTCGAGCCGGTGGAACCAACTCTCGAGCTTTTAGAGTGGCGAGTCGGAGCCGAGGTCGGCTCCGAACCCATCCAGCAAGAATGAAGGCGAGATAGACAACTTAACATTGTAAGTTTAGTCACAAATTGGAACAATTTTTTTCTTTGTCATGGAAGAATGATTAATGCTTATTAAGATAGCAATTCTACCTAACATAGTGCTCATCTTACTATATTTGGTACTATCACCAGCAAAAAAATTGATGAAGATGATAAATAACATTCTATTAAATTTTTTTGACATCCTAATAAACAAAGAGTTTCCTTTGACTGGCACAGAAAAGGCTGGATAATGGCAGAATAGGATTCCCTGATCTTCAACTGTATGCTAATTCAACAACTGTAAAAGTTATAGTGTTGTGGATATATTCATCTTATGTTTCAAATTGGGAAAAATGCATCAAGAAATAATATTAGTAAATAATAAATACATCACAACCAGTCATAAACAAATAGTACCCAATAAATTTATCTGGTTATTAAAACATTTTGCATAAATGGTATTACACCCTCTTCTCAAATTCCTTCTTTAAAAAGCATCAGTTCCTCTTTCCAAAAATTCATATATTCTAACCATTGTATTACGGATTTAATATTTTTTATGTCTCCAATTGCATATACAAATGACTACACAGAAGCTCATAACTTCAATAAAATGCTATTGTTGAAACAAAATAATTTAGTTTAATGGCATAAATTCTTAAACTGTACTGATATATATGCTGTTGAAAATGTAAGGTCCAAATACAATCAAGATTCTGAGAAATGGTTAATTTTACAAATATTTAGATACTTTGTGAATGCAGAGATAAATAAGATATTTAACCTAAATAAGAAATTATTGGAATTATTAATCAATATCAATAATAATGCAATGAAAAATAAATCATGTTTGTCACAAATTTATAAAATTCTTAAGTTGGAATTCACATATTCAGACAATTCATATTGGAACTACTCCTCAAAAATTAATAATGAAGACTTCTCTGAAGAATACAAGAAATTAATATTAAAATCTACAGATAAAATAAATCATTATACTGGAACATTTTCACTTGGAACTTTTTACACACAGCTTTTGTCATTCCTAACAAAACTCCAATTATGTATAAATTAAATAGAATGAAATGCTGGAGATGCAGTTCTGAAATAATAGCTAATTAGACGCATATGGTATATGAATGTGAAGTCATCTCCCCTTTTTGGAAAGAAATTAATAACTTTATTCAAGCATTATGGTCAGATAGATGTAATATTTCTAAACTTCTAGTTTTATTTAATGCTCTGATTTCTGAGATAATTCCAAAAACCCAAGGGCCTCATCTTTCATCTATTCTTGTAATTGTCAGAAAAATAATTACTAAAAATTGGAAAGTAAAGTTACACCTCTAGTGCTGAATTTATTAGTATGGCAAAATCTGTTTGCAGCCATGAATTCCATACTATAAAGTACAATAAAGATGAGAATGTCTAATATTTCATATTTATATAAATCGTGGTTTAAACTTAAAGACTTGCTTGAAAAATATTAATTGTTGTTC